>NC_056741.1:1280481811-1280666811 GCF_019279795.1 Protopterus annectens | reverse complement strand
AAGCGCTCATCACTGTGTCTATACGTTTTTATTAAACTTCTGGGACCTACAGCAGTGTCTTGCCTCGTTTGTTTTTGAATATTTTCTGCTTTTTCACTGGCAGGACTTTGGTATCAGCACTTTATATGTATTTAAAGCATGCATTTAGTATTTTCAGACTCGGGATATTTCATTTTCAAGATTATGGGCTTTCGACATTGTGGTCTCGAAATACTGAAATTCGGGATTTCAGTATTTCGAGATTACAAAGTGGACCTATATATATATATATATATATATATATATATATATATATATATATATATATATGTAAGTACAGATATATTGTTGGGGGGGGTGGTGGGCAAAGCCCCCACCTTGATGATTGCATTTGCGATGTTGGCCAACTATGGCCATTCAATGAATTGTTTTATGATGTTACTCATTTTCAGTACTTTAAAGTTGTTTCATAGGATCATAGGAGGTTACTAGGATAATGGTCCTGGGGCCCTTACAAGCCTAACCAAGAGTTTAGCCCCAAAAAAGAAACCTCAGTCAGCACCTGTCACCCTGTCAATAACAGACAAAGGTGGAACCCCTGGGACAAATTTATGGTTTCCCATCCACTCATCAAGGTTGCGCTTGAAGAAGGTCAGCGAGGTACTCTGTTTGACATGTATGGGAAATCTATTCCAGAGACGGGGCAGCCTCTGGGAGACAAACCTGTCTCTCCAGCAGGTTTTTTTGATGTTGCGTGTTTAATTTAGGCTTATCAAGAGGTTAATGCAGAGGAGTTAGAGTTATGGATATGGAGCATCTCTAGTAGGGCAGGGTCCAATATTGTCTTGTAAGCGAGACACAGATCACCTCTGAGCAATCTGTATGATACCGAGTAAAGTGATAGTGATTTGAGCCTGTCCACATAAGACAGGTGTTGGAGGCCATGGATTCTCTTTGAGAGATATTTTTGTGGCCTTTCCAGTTGGTGCAGGTGTTTGGATAGGTACATACCAAACGGGGTGTTATACTCAATTACAGGTCTAATGAGGGAGGAGTACAGAGAGGTAATAACCTCCTTTTTTCTGGATGCAATCCCTTTACGTATGAGATGAACCAATTAGAAGGCTTTTCTGACCACTGCCGCTACATGATGGTTGAATGTGAGATTGTTGTCAACCTGAGTACCCAGGTCTCTCACCAAGGATTGTGTGCTTAGGGGCTTGCCACTGATGTGGTAATCAGTAGGGGCTGTGTTTTTGCCGAATGGTAAGATAATACATTTTTTTGCATTTAACTTAAAGCCATGACTTTGGCACCAGTTATTTATAGCAGTGAGATCCTCTTGCAGTATGTTAATGTCATCTGGAGAAACAATGACAGCACCCACCTTACAGTCATCTGCAAACTTGGTCAGCCACAGGCCCTTGGTCTTTGCCTGGACCTCTGAGAAGTAGATGCCAAACAGTAGGGGTCCCAGGACAGATCCCTGGGTAACATCACTAGTGGCAGGTATGCTGTCGGAGGTGGTGGTGTCTATTTTGACCTTGTGGGTCCTATCCATGAGCCAGTTGGCCACCCATCTGATGAGATGGGGATTAACACCAAGTTGTGTAAGATTTCCAATGATGCCCGAGTGGGGGATTTTGTCAAAGGCCTTGGCCAGGTCAAGGTAAGCTGTATGTACTGACTTTCCCTCATCCAGGGCCTTGGTGACAGTCTCAAAGAAGTCAACTAGGTTCAATAGGCAAGATCTGCTCCTGACGAATCTGAATTGGGTGGGGTCAAGTATTTGGAGACTGCCTATGTCCTTGTTTATGAGATCCATAATAATACACTCCATAGCTTTACAGATCAGACTTGTCAAGCTAATGGGGCGATAGTTTCCTGAGTCAGTAGTGGCAGCACCTTTGTGCAATGAGATGACAATGGTGGTTTTCCACTCTGCTGGAATGAAGCCTGTAATTAGGCTGTGGTTGAATAGAGTGCTCAGTGGCGAAACTAGATCTTGCTGAAGATGGTGCAAAGCTGTGTTCTTTGCCTTGGATTGGGCCTTTAACACTTGATCTACAGAGATGTGAGGTGTGGGACAAGTATCGGGGATGTCGACTGGGTTTTTGGGGGAGATAAGGGGTGAAGTTTGTGCTGAACCTATCAGCTAGTAGGTTGGCTAAGTCGGCAGGATCAGTGTAAGTGGTACCATTAAATACTAATTCGGAACAAACTTGGGCTTTGCCATGGATGCTCCTAACGTAACTGAAGAAGGACTTGTGGTTTCCCTTTGTTTCAGAGACTAATTTCAGCTCATAATTGGATTTGGAGTGTTTTACCAATGATCTAATTTGCTTGTTGAGGCAGAGGAGGGAGATTTTCCAATTTGGAATTTGTTCCTTTTTACCCTTGGACAGCAGTTTCTTCCTTTTGTTGTAAAGTCTGTTGATAGAGGATGTCCACCAGACAGGTTTGTGTTTCCTTGAGGAGAAGGTTTTAGTTCTGTTGGGTATGGCTGAGTCCATGCAGTTGCACAGGTGCTTGTATACTGCACTGGCGTACTGTTCAGCATAGTTGTCCCTATCTTCTGAGGGGGACGGTGGTGTGAACCTGCTGATACCCTCCCTTAGGAGGGTGTAGTCAGCTTTTGAGAAGTTTTTTAGCCTGGTTATGGCTGGGGAGGGGTTGGGTGGAATAGAAACTTCAAATGAGACATACTAATGATCTGATCTCACCAGGGAAGAACATACTATTGGAGTGGTGCAGTGGTCACCCACATTGGTGAGAACCAAGTTGAGTATGTTATCTCCCTTTGTGAGGGATGAGACCAGCTGGTCTTGTGCATTACAGTTGATGAAGTCAAGGAATCATTGGGTGAGTGCATTAGTGCAGGAATAATAAACCCAGTCAATGGTAGGGTAGTTGAAGTCACCAAGGATAAAGGTGTTAGGGGGTACCTTGATGGAGTCAAGTAGGTCCAGGTAGGAGGAGTGGGTGTTCTGAGAAATGGACGGGGGTCTATAGCTGACTATTATTTATTTATTTATATTTGTTTACTGGGAAATTCCAACTGGACACAGGTCATTTTTCAGTGGAGGTCCAGGGAGAAAAGCTCCACAGAACAATAAATGAGCAGCAGAGTACATGAAGAACAACTGAATATACATGCAATAGCAAATAATACATACTGCAGCAAACATTAGCTATACATACAATATGAAATATAGTAATGAACACATATATCAATATCTAGCTAGAAGCTAGGAATAAAGGTAGGATGTATATACAGATAGTACTAAGCTCAAACCGATACTATTCTAAACTCATATACCTAAATCTTATATACAAATATACTGCACTAAACTCAAGCAGATATAAAGCAGAAGCTCCACACGAAGGTGGAACAAGTTAGAAGGGCTAATGGGATGGAAGGGGAAGATAGCAAAGTAAGAGAGGAGACTGAGTGAGTATTATATGTGGCAGTGAGAGGAAGCTAGGTGTAGGTCAGTTGGATATGTATGTGAAGTTGAGATGAAGTGAGGTGTTAAGCATGTTATAACAGGTCTGAGAGATTGAGTGAGGAGGGAAGGGAAAGGTAAAGGGTGAGTCAGAGCCTGCAGAGGAAGGAATGCAATAATCAGACAGTGTGAGGAAGGGTGGCTAGGTGAGGGGAGAGGTAAAAGGAGGGTTACTAGTCGGGATTGGTGCATGGGTATAACCAGAGACCTTTTTAAGTGAGTTTTTAGTGCAGTCTTGAAGTGATGGCAAGGAGGTAGTGTGGTTATAGAGAGGGGGAGGAGAGTGTTCAATAATCTGGATTTGACACAGGAGGATAGTGCTTCTCCCACTGAGTTCTTGGGTTTGGTCACTAGAAGTAGATTTTTGCTGCTGGAGTGTAGTGGTCTAGTGGAGCAGTAAGGCTGGAGAAGGTTTTGAAGGGATGGGACTTTAAGAGGATGGTTTACTAACTTGTGGGTGAGAGAGAGTTGATTCAGGTGAAGAAATTGAGGGAGTTATAACTATAACTTGGATGGGTGTCTTGCCAACTGTCATTTGCACCTGGTGTAATTCCAGTACGTCATGCTGGTAAACCAGTCTGGAAGTGTGCCTGTCTTTAATGAAGATACAGACTCTACCACCCTTAATCTTTCTGACCTCATTTTGGGGTTGGAAAGTGTGGAATAAGGTATAGCCTGGTAAGGCAGGGGTGCTCTCTGCAGCCCTGAACCAAGTTCCTTGACTGCACAGACATTGGTTTGTTCCAGTGTGAGGAGAGCCTCCAGTGAGTGCATTTTCAGATTAAGGCTCCTAGCATTGAGCAGCATAACCTTCAATTTGCTTTCTGACAGATCTTTCATGTTGGAAGATTTGTCTTTGGGACATAGCCTAAAAAAAGGCACAATGGGAGAGGCAAGATCCTTGGCTAAGATCTGGAACCCCAGGGGTGACAGGTGGAGGCCATCTCTGGTAAAGCAATGAGGCCTGTCAACCATGTCATCCCAGGCAGACAGATACTGGATCCCCTTGGAAAGACACCAGAAACTAAGCAAATTGTTAAAGTCAATAATTTTTTGTTGGCATTGTGGCATCATTCTTGGTGAAGGTAGGATGCTGCTCAGGGCTAGGGTCACACCTGCCTGGAGCTCATATTCTGAGAGCTCAATCATGTCTCTCTTCATATAGTCCAGGGAGGTATGTCTCAAGTCATTCACACCAACATGGACAATGACAGAGTCATAGTTGTACCTGTTGAGAGACTTAACTGCGTGCGTGATGTGGTGGATTCTAGCGCCTGACAAACAGCTGAGCATGACCTTCTCCTTGTTCAGCCTGGTAAGGGAGACATCAATGTGCCTCAATATTGAGTTGCCAATGACTAGTATGTTTGGTTTATTGTTATGTCTTATGGTTCACATTTGATTATAAGGCGTTCATTGTAATCAGTATTCGATGCGCAAACACAGACCTTATTTCAGGTGCCTAAAGCTGATTACGATGTTAGTTTTACTAGTGAGAACTTAATTATATCAAGGGCACTATATCAGTGGTAAAACATTTAATGACATTGTGACTCCTATTACTTGGCAAAACACTGTTAATATAACCAGAGATATATTTGAATTTTAAAAGCGATATAAATAGGTGTTGTTATTATTCATCTAGTTTATTAACTGCAGAGTATTGCTATACTAGCTTTTACTGGTTTGACAAACATGTAACAAAATATCAAAATGAGATAATTTGCTGTGGTTGAGGGCCCACCTGGATTTAGTGGCCCCCAACGATCGCAGGGTTCTCTGGTGCCTAAAGCTGGCTATGCCTATACAGAGTAAGAATATTGTGCATGGCAGTCAATACAAGCTTAGGAAAGGTAAGGAAAATATTATCTGAACATTGCTAAGGAAAATGCATAATGTGTTAATTCAAGTGCCATAGCAAAGTGACTGGCAAAGAGTGTAACACGAGGTTAGAATACTATTCTGGGAACCAGATAACTTACATTGGTTCATAGGTAGCTTCACAGGTAGGTACTAGGCTATCGGCCCTAGGCCCTATATAAGCCTAGCCAAATGGCACCCTGGCTTTTGCCACCCAAGAAAATTATTTTCCTGTGCCACTGTTGAGCACAGCCACAGAAGTGATCCCCGGGGTGAATTTCCTATCTCCCATCCAATCATCAAGATTCTTCTTGAAGAGTGCTAATGAGGAGCTTTGTTTGATATAGATAGGTAGTTTGTACCAGAGTATGGGAAGTCTCTGGGACAGGAATCTATCCCTCCAGCATGTTCTTTTTATTGTGGTGACAAGTTTAGGTCCCTAGAGCGTGTAGCTTGGAGGGATTGGGATTTCTTTAAGTGGAGCATGTCCAACAGCTCTGGGTTTGACATAGCTTTGTATGTTAGGCAGAGATCACCTCTGAGTAGGCAATATGTGACAGAGTAAAGCTGGAATTTTTTGACACGGTCGGCATAGGGCATCTGTTTGAGGCCAGTAATCCTCTTTGTGAGGTATTTCTGTGGCCTTTCCAGTTGTTGTAGATCTCTTGTGAGGTACATACCAAAAGGGGCGTTGTACTCTATAATGGATCTAATGAGTGATGAGTAGATGGGGAACAATTACCTCTTTTTTCCTGGATGGGAAACCTTTTGTGATGAGGTGTGCCATGTAGAAGGATTTCCTGACTACTGTGGCGATGTGATTATCAAAGGAGAGACTACTATCCACCTGTGTCCCAAGGTCTCTTATCACACTTTTGGTGTTAAGTAGACTACCGCCTATGTGGTAGTTCATGGGTACAGAGTTTTTACTAAAAGGGATGACAGTGCACTTTTTGGCATCAAGCATGAGGCCATGGCTTTGACACCAGGCATCTGTCTCAGTGAGGCCCTTTTGAGGATGTCCACATCGTTAGGAGTTTTGATTATGGCTCCTAATTTGCAGTCATCTGCGAACTTTGTTAGCCAAAGACCTTCTGTGTTAGCCTGTACTTCAGAGAAGTAGATACCAAACAGGAGAGGACCTAGGACTGAACCCTGTGGTACTCCACTTCTCACTGGTCTGAAGCTGGATTTAGAGTCTGCTACTTTCAGTGTGGGTTCTGTCAGTGAGCCAGATGGCAACCCATCTTGTGACATATGGATTTATACCTAGTTTAGTGAGTTTATCTATAATTCCACAGTGGGGGATAGTGTCGAAAGCCTTGGCGAGATCTAGAGATCTAGATAGGCTGTGTGAACCACCTTACCCTCATCTATGGCATTGGTGACCACTTCAAAGAAGTCTATCAGGTTTAGGAGACATGATCTGCCTTTTACAAACCATCCACAGTTTGGAGATTACCAATGTCATTGTTTATAAGTTCCATGATGATACGTTCCATAGGCTTGCAGACCAGGCTCATCAGGCTAAAGGGGCGGTAGTTTCCAGGGTCCATGGTGGCTCCCCCTTTGTGGAGTGGGATACCTTTTGCTGTGTGCCATTCAGTGGGCACAAAGCCTGAGGTGAGGCTATGATTGAACATAGTACTTAGGCGGGGTGCCAGTTCATTCTGTAGTTCATGTAGAACACAGCCTGGGATGTTGTCAGGTCCCATGGATGCTGTGTTCTTGGCTTTGGAGAGTGTGTTTTTTACCTGTGCAGCCATGATTACAGAAACTTTGCATTCTTTCGGTATAGAGATGGGCCCTTTAGGGGATGAGAGAGGGGTAAAGTTAGCACTGAACCTATCTGCCAGGATGTTGGCAATATCAGTTGGTTCTGTATTTTAGTGCCATTGTGCTGTAACTCAGAGCATATCTGTGTGTTGCCATTGAGATTCTTGACATAGCTGTAGAATACTTTGTGCTTGTCTTTAGAATCAGTGGCGATTTTGTTTTTGTAACTAGCTTTGGAGGATTTATGAGGGATCTCAGCTTCTTACTGAGGCTGACCACAAAGTTCCTCCAATCATGGGATTTTACTCTTTCTTGCAACAGTTTCTTTCTTCTGTTGTAGAGTTTGTTTATGGCAGGCGACCACCAGATTGGCTTCCTTTTTTTGGAGGATAGCATCTTGGTTCTGTTAGGGATTGCACAATCCATGCACTCGTGTAAGTGCTTATAAAGTGCAATTGTATAGGATTCAGCAGTCGTACCTCCATTGTCCATCAGCATGGGTGTCATGAAGTTTGCCACTTCTGTCTTAAGAAGTGTGAAGTTGGCTTTGGATAAATTTTTACAGTGGTTTAACTAATGGGGGGTGGGGGTGGGATGTAGATGTTTAGGGTGATTAGCTTGTGGTCGGATCTGACCAACGAGGAAGTGATCTCTGGTGTGGAACACTGGTTGCCCATGTTGGTAATGACCAGGTCTAGGATATTGCTGCCCCTGTTGGGGGTGTGGATAAGTTGATCCAAGGCGTTGGAATTTATGAATTCCAGAAATCTTTGAGCACAAGAGTTGGTACATGAGTATTTTCCCAGTTAATGGTCGGATAGTTGAAATCGCCCATTATTAGGGTGTTAGGTTGTACCCTAATATTTTCCAATGTATCAAGAAATGAGGAGTGGGAATCCTGGCGCATGGTGGGGGATCTGTAGCAAGCTACAATTTGGATTGCGGTCTTGCCCGGAGTTAGTTGCACTTGAATAATGTCAGATGCATTATGCTGAGCAACTAGCCTGGAGGTGTGGATATCCTTAATGAATATGGACATGCCTCCACCTTTAGTGCTTTGGTCCAGGTTAGGTTGCTGAAATGTTTGTTATAGCCTGGTAATGCAGGGGTGCTCTTTGGAGCCTTGAACCAGGTATCTGTCACTGCACAGATGTCAATGTTCTCCATTTTAAGGAGTGCCTCGAGTGAGTGCATTTTGAGGTTTAGACTTTCAGCCTTAAGTAACATTACCCTTAGATTTTGCTTCTTGTGCCTGTTACGGTGGTGAATTTGTCATTTGAATCTTGCCTAAAAAAGGCACTACAGGGGTGTTAAGAGCCTTACCCAGTATCTGGAATCCCAAGGGCGACAGGTGCAGGCCATCTCTGGTACAGCATCATGGTTTATCGATCATGTCATCCCAGGCAGACAGATACTGGATTCCCTTAGAATGACACCAGAAGCTTAGCCAATTGTTGAAGTCAATCATTTTGTCCTTGTACTGTGGTATCATTCTGGGTGATGGCAGGATGCTACTCAGGGTTAGGGTCATACCTGCCTGGGCTACAAGATCGGACAGCTCCTCTGTGTCTCTTTTCATGTAGTCCAGGGAGGTACATCTCAGGTAATTCTCACCAACATGGACAATGACAGAGTCATATTTGTACTTGTTGTGGAGTGACCTGAGTGCATGCGTTATGTGGCGGATCCTGGCACCTGACAGGCAGCTGACAGTAACTTTCTCCTTGTTTAGCCTGGTGAGTGGAACATCAGTGTGCCTGACTATAGAGTCACCTATGACTAGAGCATTGAGTACTTTGTTATGCCTTATGGGCTGTGGTTGAGTGGCACACTGAGTTTGTGGGCTATGTGTCATTTGGGTTGTGTTGGGGGGGTGGAGGTTGCTTGCGTTTCTGCTTTGAAGGTCCCTGTTGCTTGGGTAGATTTTTTTTTTGAGGGCCTCTGCAATTGTAGGTGTGTGTTTTGTGTTTCTATGTGTGTGTTTTGGTGGTGTAGGTTTTGAGGGACTAGGTGATGAGAGTGGTGTGGTGCAAGTGTTGTCTAGTCCAGTCTTGGGTGAAGAGAGCTTTGCTTCCAGTTTGGCTATATAAGTGTATCTCTCACAGGTTGTAGTGTTGGGTGGTAGGAGGAGAGGGTTGTCTGTGTACATGAGGCAATTGCTGCATTGCCCCAAGATGCCCAGCTTCATCAGGTAGACAGGAGAAAACACCGGGAGCTGACCCTTAGACATGCCTGGATAGGTGCTTATTTATTAAGTACTAAAAACTGTTTTCCTCTAATCAAATGAGGAAAGTTGTGTGCTGTAGTAATTTGTAGCTTATTTAGTGCTTACAATGAGTTCTGAACAAGTGCTGAGCTCAAAGAAACAGATTTGAGTGCTGAAACTAGAAAACTGGCTAGTTCTAAGAAACGGAATTAAGTTAGAAGGCTTCCCTCCAACACAGAAAGGCTTGGGGGCTCAGATGCATCTTCAGCATCCAGTAAATGTGTTCAAAACATTGTAATAGGAGTGTAGTGAGGACCCAAATGCTGTAAGATGAGGGGCTGAGACAGGCACAAACAAGGCATCACATGCATTTAAATAGCAGCTCTGTCTTTCAGTATGTGATCGTGTCAAAAGGTTTATCAGTAGTTGCAGTTTACTTGCAAATACATGCCTTTCATGTCTTGTGTTTCTGTCTAGGGTACAAACCACATCATACTAATCAAGTTAAGAAGACAGAAGACACATTAAACCAATTGTCTCTGCCTTGTTGATTTCAATGTGTCATGGTGTTATGATAACATCTTACTCCTCACGATAACAGTCTGAAGTTAAAAACAGCAGCCAGAAGCAACACAGACTCAGGTGCATTTAAAATGAATCGGTAAAATAAACGCTCTGTTATCTACAACATTTAGCAGACTGATAACAAGGAAGGCTTCAATTAAAAAGTCCAGGCACTGAAATAAAAGAGTGTTTTAAGCCTATTGATTATGCTAATAAAGACGGGTTTTAAATACACTCATTCAAAATTTACATATATTCCGTTAATCTGGAAGTCCTGAGTTGATGTACTGAAAAATCCAGATGAGTTGGAAGACTTAACAAAGTGAAATGCACTACATTTCAAAGTACATTGAGAGGCATATGTAAGTGCACATGGTTCCTTTGAGAGGTGTATGTAAGTGCACATCGGTCCTTTGAGAGGTGTATGTAAGTGCACATCGTTCCTTTCACCGGGCTGTGAATGTAGTCACTGAGTCTCCAGTTCACTATACGTGCTGGTGTAGGCTGTCATAAGAATACCCTGTTTGCATGGAGTGTTTTAAAGTCTGGTACCCTTTTCTTTTAATTCATAAATTATAAATCAACAGCAAGCTGAGACAGGCACTTAAACTAACTTCTTATCCTAAAAGATCAATCAGACAACTACAGAGACACTCACCTGAAGGCTCTGAAGCTGCAAAACAGGATTTTTGAGTTAAAAGCCCCTCCCGCCATGCACTCATTGCTACAGATATAATATAAACAAACTACAGAAAGGAGAAACTGAGTTATAATCTCAGCTCCTACACACACACACACACACACACACACACACACACACACACACACACACACACACACACGCGCACATATACACAGCATACCTCTCAACTGTCCCTGACTTTCAGGGACATCCATGATTTTGTTTCAGGATTTTGCTCCATCACCCCTAATTCATTCTAAAACTGGTCACTTTGAGAGGAATGTTTGAATTCTATGTAATAAATAATGATAATAATTAGTGTTATAAACTTCTTCACAAAATGCATGTTAATTCGCATTCACTTGCATTTTCCACAATAAACAACTAAATAAGTTCCAGCTCTGATATCATTTACTGAAGAAGCACCATATTTTTGTCACAGTTCAGGTTCAGATGCATAGTAAACTTTACCAAAATATTTTGTACTTCTCAAAGCATCAGTTTCAAACAAATATTTCAGTTTGTTTTGAAAAAAAAAATAATATTCCCCACTTGTAGCATGCTGAATATTATGCAATTTTTCTTGCTTTATATTTATAGTAATGCCAGGTATATATAATTTGCATTACTACATATGTAGTCAGTGTAATTGATAAAAATATGTATATGTTATGCTTTACTTTGATTTCATATGCTCACAGTATAGTCCAAATTTCTGAGAATTTCCAAAATGTACAGTCTTTACACACACACACACACACACACACACACACACACACACACACACACACACACACACACACACACAGTACTGTGTACGTGGTGTATATCTTTGTATACATGGCATACTCACATGTATATCTCTATTTATGTATATCTGTCCCCAGCATCTTTTTTTATCTTCAAAGAAGAGTCTATCACCAGTTATTCAGGGAATGGCTCCATTTATGGTGTATGCCTCTTTTAGTCTGTATACAAATTTACTATGAAATATCATGTATCCCTTAGTTGCAATACAGAATAGTACAATTTTAACATCTAAACATAACAAAATTATAAACTTAAATCGCTTTTGAAAACAATGAATAAGAGTAAAAAAATATTTTTGCAGCATTCCCTTGCATGTGTGATACATAGATCTGTGCAATCTGTCTCTCTCTCTCTCTCTGTGTATATGTAGGTATGGTAAATTTGATCAACATACCCAAATGCCAATGTTGCTAATGTCAACAAAGAAACATCAACAATGCAAATAAATGATGGCACATCACAACACGTACCAAGAAATACCCATGATGTATGCACATAAAACAAACAAAAGATACTTTTACACAGTGGTGCAAGCCCCCCTGCACACACCATATAGAGGGTTGTATCTCCCACACCCCTGCTACTTATATATATATTAACTCTGAGATCACACAATACCAGGGAAACAGGCATATTCCCAAATCCCAGGGATTGTGCGATCCCACACACCTATCAACAATCGGTTTAATCGACCAATATGTGATGACTAAACAGTTGTTGACTTTAAAACTGACTATATTAGGGGTTCTCCTCTATATCTATCTCTGTATATATCTCTGTATATCTATCTATATATAAATATATATATATATATATATATATATATATATATATATATATATATATATATTTCTGTGTGTGTGTGTGTATATATAAATAAATATGTATATATATATATATATATATATATATATATATATATATATATATATATATATACTGACACACACACACAAAATAAGGGAAAACTATACACAAAATCTTAACATTTCCATCTTCTCCAAGTTATACAACTTCACAACACAGTACAGCACCTGCATGAAAGTAAGCTTTGAGCTACAAAGTCAATAACCGCATGATAATCAGCAGCCGCAGTGGTGCAGTGGTTAGCATTGTCACCTCACAGCAAGAGGTTGTCCGGTTTGTTTCTCAGCAGGGGTGCCTTCTGTGCAGAGTGTGCATGTCCACCCTGTGGTCACATGGGTTTCCACCTGGTGCTCTGCTTTCCTCCCACATTCCAAAGACATGCAGTAGGTGGACTGGACACTCTAAATTGGCCATAGGTGAGAATGTGTGTGACTGAGGGGTACAGATGAACTACCATGGCAGGGCTAGCCACCTAGCGATGTAAACCTTGGCTTCAGATGATTGTCACTGCTGAAGTGACACCCTGATCCCATGTGTAAAATGGGAAGAAGGGATTGAGGATGGATGGATGGAATGTAAATAGCAGATGTGACAATCTGTGATCTAATTAAGAATCACAAAATAAACACTAGATCTCCCTGTATAATCCTTTTCACACAGTGTATCACTGTCCACAGCACCTACAGCTGCACACAGCTGCTATCTGCATCTTCTTTTACACATGTAATTCTGCATGTATCTGTGGCTTTTTGCAGTACATATCCCCATAAATGGTTCACAGTTAAGTACTATGCAATCAGTCTACAGACCATTACAAGCTTAGCCTGTAAACCATAGTAAAATGGTCCCCCCAGCCTCAAAAGATTGCAAGAAAAGATAAATCAGAGCCGAATTTGAGGCCATGCATCCAGTTATTTAGGGTTACCTTCAAGGAAGAAAGGGCACTAGTCCACCTGACATGCAGTGGAGGTTTGTTGCACAGGTGGGGGATATGCTGAAATAAGAACCTACCAAGTCAATGTGTCTTATTAATTTTGTTGATGAAGATTTAGTTCCTTTAACTCCATCAATTCCTGTTAGTTTGAAAGCTCAAGTAACTGTCAAACTTGTGTTGATCCAATAAAAGGCATTAGATCACCTCTGTAATCTGGTGTCTTTGTGTTCCTTTCAGAGCTATAACTAGGGTGGGATGAAGGGATGACTGCCTTGGACGCAAGTTGTTAGGGGCCATGATCAATAAGTGCTGATAGTGTGGGAGTGCAGAACTGACATTTATAAATTAATGCTGAGGTGCTGTGCTGATTTACAGTGATTTAAATGTACAAGTTGTGTGTTATGGTAATGGCAAGCAAGCAGCTTACAGTTTCATAGAAAACTTTTCTTCTAGATAACTCTACTCATATGCTCTGACCAAGGGCACCAGAGGTAGAAAAAAAGGTGCACTTGCACCCCTGGAATCGCTAGATAATTTCAAAGAAAGTTTTTTTTTTTTTTTTTTTTTGCGTAGCTCTTCTTTAAGAAGAAAAGTCCTAACAGGACAGTCGCGGGTGTGCTGACATCATCATCACTAAGTTTGTGAGCGGGAACAGACGTGTTTACAAGCAGGACCTGATAGCAATCGCTAAGTTTGTGAGCGGGAACTCACACGGGTTTACAAGCAGCCAGGAGCGAAATGGAATAGCACGCAGGAGTAAACGGACGGAAGATGTGGGACACTTTCAGGACTGTATGCTACAAGGGATCAGCATACTTGTGAATGGTTAATGAAGTTCTTGTATTATTGTATACCTACTGATTGCAACTTGTATACACTGTTCCATTTTACACCATGCTATACTGGGTGCATTTTAAGATGCCATATAGTTATTTGTCAGTCTGCTTTGGGGACATGCTTTACTTGGCTGTCCATAAGAAAAGGCCTTTAACTCAGTAAGATCCATCCAATCCACATAATGAAAGAAATAAGTAAATTAACTAAGTGTAGTTTCATACTAATTCTATAAAACAAAAGTATTTTAAAATATGTAGGCAATTTAATGTTTTCTGAAGTTCTGATTAATAACATTTAGAAGAATGGGGATCGGTTATTTGAGTGATTTAATTTTATAGAAATAACAGCTGGTCCACAGAGGGAGAGCTGCAATCATTAATACCAAGGCCATGTTATTACAGTGTGGAATGACTTTTATGTTCTTAGTATCAAAGATGTTTATTACTCTATGCTACAAGCGATGTGTCTCCGTGTATGTGTGTGTGTGTGTGTGTGTGTGTGTGTGTGTGTGTGTGTGTGTGTGTGTGTGTGTATATACACTATACAGACAGCTAGAAAATAGCTACCTTTGCCAAATGCCACGCTTCTTCCATGTAACACACTCTTTCTTTCTTTCTCTCTCTCTCTCTCTCTGTATATATCTATTATCTCTCTCTCTCTCTCTATATATATATATATATATATATATATATATATAAATATATATATATATATATATATATATATATATATATATATATATATATATGGGTCACCCAACATTGAGTGAATTTTACTTTTGTTGACCTCTATTGTCTCTTTGGTCAACATATACAGATGATCTACATATGTGCGAGACTGAGAGTCCCCAAGGTAGGGGATATGCCCTTTCCCCAGGGATTGTGTGATCTTGGAGTTAGTGTGTTTATACATATATATATATATATATATATATATATATATATATATATATATATATATATAACATTAGCAAGGGTTGTAGAAGGTGCATTATTATGTTTAATCTCAGAGCATGTGCTGAAGGGTGTCAACTTGTTAAGGTGTTTTTGTTGATACAAGTGTATTTACATTAAGCATGTTGACACTTCCATGGAGAATTTGTAGTAGTGCTCTAAACACATACACACCTCTACCGTAGAGGTGTGTGTGTGTGAAATGCCCCAGGTGTACATGGTGGTGGGTAGAGAATAAGGCTTGAACCCTGTACCTTGGGCCCAACTGGCAAGAGCCTAAATTCCCTACCCACCACCATTTGTAAAAATGTTGCAGGATTTTCCTTCATACTTTTTCTGTTCCTCATAAAATCTGTGGTTTCTGTATTTGTGTCCTTGTTGCCTGACAGCTACATGTTCTCTGGTTTTATTCTTGGCTGTCTGGAGTGTTTCTCCCTGGGCCTCTGCTAAAAATTAGCTTTTTTTTTTTCAAAGTCAGACTTTCCTGGTTAACAAAAGTTAAAAAAAATAGACGCACTTCAATATCAGACTTCATATTCTTTAGAAAGTGCATGGTAACAAAAGCTTTTATTCTAGCAATTTTCTAAGTGTACAAGATGGATATTTGAAATGTATCCCTGTGTTTGGGACTGTATTCCCCCCATTATTGGCTTTGCCCAGGTTTTGTGCTAGGGTTGAGAGTTATGGTAAGAACTGAATTCACTGAATATGTTTGGGGGCTGTATTCACCCAGTATTGGCTTTGTTTAGGTAGTGTTTGGGACTGTATTCCCCCCATTATTGGCTTCATCCAGGTTTTGTGCTAGGGTTGAGAGTTATGGTAAGAACTGAATTCACTGAATATGTTTGGGGGCTGTATTCACCCAGTATTGGCTTTGTTCAGGTATTTATTGGCTTCATCCAGGTTTTTTGCTAATGTTGAGAGCTATGGTAAGAACTGATTTCACTGAATATGTTTGGGGGCTATATTCTCCCATTAATGGCTTTGTCTGGGTGTTATTTGCCAAGTGGTTGAGAGCTATGGTGAGAACTGAATTCACTGAATGTTTGGTGGTTGTAGTCACCCATTATTGGCTTTGTTCAGGTATTTTGTGCTAAGAGGTTGACAGCTGTGCTATGGTGAGAACTGAATTCACTAAATGGTAGCTATTTAAGTTTCAGTCTTCCTCTTTCGCAAAACAGTTGATTTGGCGTAGTGGCATGTTGCTCTGACTGTTTTGCATGGGGTCCCCTGGGTTCAAGACGTGGCAGTGAAATGTATGGTGGTAATGCAGCATTTTATTCTAGCAACTTTCAAACATTATACAAGCAATGTTTAAAATGTGTCCCTGGTTTTGGCCTTTTGTTCCCCCCCCCCAATAAATTTTGGCTTTTTCCAGATTTCTTGTGCTGAAAAGTTCAGAGACAGCTGAGTGTCGAGTAGATTTTACAAGGAGCTGAGAGCTGCAGGGGAGCAAAAGTTTAGTGCTGCTTATGTTTAGTCTGCTTGCATTGTTAATAGCACAACAGATAGTGTACTTGCTTTAGATGCTGAAGGCTGTGGGTTCTACTCCCACAGTAGGTAAATGCATTGCTGATGCTGTATTGTGTTGTAAAGGGGTGGATGCTGCAGTCTTTTGGCAAAGATACCTAGTAACTATGAACCTGTTAACAGTTTGCTATCCATTCCCTATTGCGGTATTACTAGCTTTTCATTTTTTATTGCATGCAACAAAAGCAATGTATTCTTCAAGGGTAACAGGCACTTTATTTGTAGATTAAGCAATGACATATAAAGTGTTTGCTAGCAGCAACCTCTTTATTAGTTACAAATTTTTTCAATGTGGAGTTTACTACTTCAGAGATTGTGTATATTTTTACTGATACTGGTGGACTTGAGTAGACTTTTATGATGGAAATGTTCTGAATTGGGCAGTTTTGTCATTGGTGGATGCTTTTTTTTCATTGTTTACTGGAAAAATGTTCAAAACAATAAATTTAAAATGCCCTCTAACAACTGTACTGTATTGTACAAGGAATATAATACGGTCAGGAAGGTGTATCAAAGAGCACGTTATGTTCGAGGGGCCTATGATTTTGAAGACAGCCCAGAGTTAATATTTGCCATTGGCAAAATGTATTTTCTCTGAAAGTGGGTTTCAGTGCTGTTTCAATGCATGCGAGTTTCAAGAGCAGAGAAGTTTTAATGTTAGTCTATTTTCATTGTGAGACTGCATTGCTTTAACAGATATGTATTAGGGTTTGTGCTGTAAAATGCAAAATAAAACTTTCAAATGAAATCCTAAATCATCGCACAAGTAAAGCAGTATGCACATTAGTGTTTATGATAAATGGGGCAAAATAACCAAGGAATGGGACATTGGAATGGCTGCAGGGGGGAGGCTCCATTTGACCATGATTTTGTGAGGGTGGGTGTAGCAAGCTCAGACAGCCCCGGTTGAACTATACCTCTCAGTTGTCCATATCTTTGCAGAATGAATAGATATTTGCTGCTTATTTTTGGTTTGTTCCTCAAATTTGTGGTTTTCTAGCAAATCATTTAGGAATGAAGCCATTAAATGACAGACATTGAGTTTCAGATGTCATAACCTTCAGAAAAATGCATGCTAATGCAAGACTGTCTAAGTTTATACAAGAGCAATTTTTCATAGTGTTTGTATGTTCTCAAATATATTTGGCCTTGTTCAGATTTCCTGCATTAAGAGGTTGAGAGGTACGTGCAAATCACTTTGTAGATTAGGAATATCCAAACATCTCAATTGTCCCCAATTCTGGCTCAAAATGTTGCTCTCCCCTAATAATCCCTCCTCCAAAATGGCAATTTTGGAAGAAAATGTGGAGGGTTTACAATTATATATAATTGTAATGATCACTTATAGATTACCTTTATTTCAGAAATGCATGTGGATGCTCTTATTTTGTTAGCTGCTTCAAGTTAACTGTTAATATTAAAAAGGTGTCCCTTTTGACAGGTATTGTTGCATCACATTTTGGTCCATTTTTCATAAAATTGTGGTTTTCTGGCAAATTAGTGGCAAGTCATTAAAGATTGAAGTTAGAAAATAATGGCAGACATTTGAGTTTCAGATTTCATACCCTTCAGAAAATTTGTACTAATGCAAGATCTACCTGTTCTATTTAAGTTATAAGAGCAATATTTAAAATTGGCCTTATTTTTGGGCTTGTGTCCCACTTCTAGTTCTATGTATGGCTTTGTCCAGATTTCTTGCTCTGAAGTTGAGAGGTATGAGTGTCAGATCCATCACTGTCAGCCAGAGACATTTCAAATTGTGACATACTTATTGCACCCCACTCCCCATTGTAGTGGCTCTGGATGTGTCCATGGAAGGCAAGGAGCAGTTATGCAGTGTAAGTGTGCAGAGTATTCCCCATCCAAAGTAGATCACAAATACGACCGTGGCTTTTCATCTGTCCTTGATTTTGCAAAATGTTCTGGTTTTCTATCAGATTTTGTACTGTTGATTTATGCTTCTTATTCAGGAACTGTATGCTGTCACAGTGCCCTGTTGCTCTGTTTAAGTAGCCATGGTTTAATGAACATCAGGTAAGCTTGTTGGAGATTGTAAGATGCAAGTAAGCTTTAGTAAGCTTGTCGGACATTGTAAGATGCAAGTAAGCTTTAGTAAGTATATTGTTAAAGAATTACCAGCATTGAAAGCCTTTTCGTTGTTGCCATGCAGAGAATATTTACATGACTAGATAATGTATAAGCCTTGGGTATTGAAATGCATATGACAGTATTTTATTTATTTATTTTATTTGCAGTTGGTTTGCCAGGATAGTCCATTGGGCCAAATGAACCCGTTTTCAATGGAGTCCTGGGGAGAAAAGCTCCAAAACTAAGTAGGTTATTAATAGATATACAAATTATACAATTACACAGAAGTTAATCATACAAGAAATAACAATTTGCAAATAATACAACAAAAACTAGAGCGAGTACAATCTAGTGATGAAATTAATAGGTAATGCAGACTAAAGGGAAATTTAGCACAAAAGCACTGAGAAATAACAACATATTTGGAAGCATTTCATGACAATATTGAGGAATAATAACATATTAGGAAGCAATGCACAAAAGTACTGAGAAGCAATAACGTTTTAGGGAAGCAATACTTGGGAAGTGTGGCCTAGTATATTCTTTCTGATTATTGTAGGAATAATAATATGTATGAGTTAGGGTGGGTAATTAGGAAAGTTGCAGGAGGAAACCTAGGAAGAAAGAAGATGGAGTTTGCAAGTTGGTTATGTGGGGTGGGAGCAAGAGCATTCCCACTGGGATACTACATGTGAGTGAAGAGATCTTTTAAATATAAAATGGTTGGGGGTGGTGCGAATGGAAGGTGGTAGGGAGTTCCAAAGGCATGCAAGGCCATAAGACAGAAGATTTTTGCCTGGGGGACGAGTTGGTTTATATACTTCTAATAGATTTTGATTGTTGGACCTTAATACTCTAGCAGGAAGGTGCATTTTAAAGGCTGATGAAAGGGAGGGACAAAGGGAGGGGTTGAAAATGAGCTTATGTGCAAGATTTAGTTGAGTATATGTGAGATAACTGGGTAGCTCTAGCCATTTTAGTTTTTGGAGAGAGGAACAGTGGTGGGTGGAGGACTTGTGGTTGGTAGCGAACTTGGCAATTTTGTTGTAGCAAGAGGAAAGTTGTGTTTTTAGAGAGGTCTGTAGATTAGTTAGGAGTGGAGCTCCATAGAGAAGGGAGGGGATAAGAAATGAGGTAGAGGGTGATTTTGGTAGCAGGTGTAAGGTAATGATTTTGTCTGTAAAGCATACCTAGTTTTTGATGGGTTTTCTTGATATTTAACTGTAGGTGGGAGTTGAATTTGAGCTGGTTATCAATTTGGACCCCAAGTAACTTGGTCTCGGACACCAGTTCCAGGGGTAGATTATTTTGTCTAGAGATGTGGAATGTGTTTATATTGAAAGAAGTTGCCTTAGAGGGGGTGAATAACATTAATTTGGTTTTAGAGGCATTGAGTGCTAGGTGATTCCTTTTCATCCATTGCTCAGTTGTTGTAAAAGCATCTTGAGTCAGTTTTAGGAGTGAGGGGATAGAGGTGGCAGCGCAGATAATAGCAGAATCATCGGCATATTGGATGATGTCTGAGAATGGGATAGAGTTACGGAAATCATTTATAAATATATTGAAGAGAAGGGGACCCAGTATAGAGCCCTGGGGTACCCCAGTAGGAGTATTTAGAAATGAGGAGGTGCCCTTTTTCCATTTGACTGCTTGAGATCTGTTAGATAAGTAGCTGGAGAACCAGTTCAAGGAGGAGGGAGATAGGTTAAGTTTAGAAAGTTTAGTTAGTAGCAGGCTGTGAGAGAGTGTCAAAGGCCTTAGAGAGGTCGAGTAGTAGGGTAGAAACAATTTGGCCAGAGTCGCGGGCTTTATTTACAGTTTCAAGGAAGAGGAGGGCGGTCATAGTGCTATGATTTGGTCTGAATCCATGTTGTGCGGGAGTTAGTAGATGATTATCTAAGAGATGTGGAAGGAGTTGTAGTTGGATACACTTTTCTAGGAGTTTAGAGATGGGGGACAGAATAGCGATGGGGCGGAAATTAGTAACATTGTTGTTGTTGCCACCTTTATGTAGAGGTATGATAAAGGCCCTTTTCCAGACTTGGGGTACTATACATTCTTGGATATAGCGGTTGATTAAAATGCTAATAGGGTAAGTGATTGCTTCAGCAGCTTTGCTAAGAAAGTAAGAAGGGATGTTATCAGGAGCATTGGTGCATGGCTTCAGTTTCATAAGGAGTTTCTTTATAGTAGAAGTGGGTATAGGTTTAAATGAGAAAAAAGGAGTGTGAAGAGGGAGAATTAGGGGCAGATGAAGCTGATGAAGTAGTAGGAGTAGGAGGAGTGGAGGGATGGGAGTTAGTAGATGGGAATGAGGAAGTAGTAGCAGAGTAGGGTAGAGAGATGGTTGGGGATGGTAAGGAGTTTTGGAGAATGTAGTGGTGTTAGAGAAAGATGACGTTAATTTGGAAATGGATTCAATGAAAAGAGTTAAATTGGGTAGCCAAGTCTTGGTCAGGAGTGTTTGGGTCTGGGGTAGGGGTATCTGGTTTGCTGGGGTTAAGTAGAGTAGAGATACCTTTCCAAAATTTCTGAGGGTTTGATTTTATTATTGTTTTGAAGTGTGGAAAAGTAGTTTTGTCGGTCAAGATTATGAGCTTTTTTACCTTATTTCAAAGTATTTTATATTCATTGTAATAAAAGGACAGGATTACAGTATTTTCAGAAGCTCATTACATTTTATTGCAGACCAGTGTCTTATAGCAGTGTCTGTGTGTTAGTACACTTGTAGTTGGGTGGCTTTAATGGTATATGGTAAATAAGCATTGCTACCTTACTTAAAAGCCAAGCCCTGCAACAACTAGCTCCACACTGAAGTCAAAACACAATAGCTCTGGTGGGTAAATGTACTCTGTAGTAATCAAAAAGGCAAATGTTTAAAATAACTACAGCTTATGTGCAAACACAATAGGTAGTGATGAAACAATGCTCTGCTAAAAATGCTTTAATGCTTCACATTGCTGAGCTGCAGATCAGTTATCACTGGCTACCAGGATTTCACCCACTTCAGCTCAAGCACTGTGCCGTTCAGTGCAACCTTCCCAGAACTAATTCAAGTCTGACCAGAATTATTTGGTGTGTGTATAAGAGGGAGGTAGCATACCCCTCAGCTGCCCAGATTTTGCCCCATATTCCTCCTAAAAGGATTGAAGTTGCTAAATGAGACATTTCAGTTTTAGATGTCATGTCATTTAGAAAAATGCATACTAACACAAATCCTGTTACTCTTGCAATTTTCTAAGTTTCTGAGAGCCATATTTATAATCTATCCCTATTTATTTTAGGCTTTGTCCAGATTTCTTGCACTAAGGTTGAGGCCTTGAGGGGTGTGGTATGTTTGTGAGAGAAAGTGAAATGCCCAAGTTAGAGTTAACAGGTGGAATTTTCAAGTGCATTTTCAAGGAACTGTGAGTTTTAAGGAAGCAAGTTCACTGCTGCTCATGCCAAGTCTATTTACAATGTGCAACTGTTTTGTTTAGCAAATGGTATCTCTGTTGTGGTATAAAGTTTTAAAGCTATGTTAGTAGCACCACAAGTAGAATACTTGCATCTTAATGTAAAGGCTTGAGGTTCTATTCCTACAGCATATACATTTGTATGCTGCAGTCCTCAGGATGTCCTCCTTTGGATGAGATGCCTAATAACTATGAACCTGTTTTTCAACTTGTCATCCATTTTCTATTGCAATATACCAGCTTACCATTTTTTTAATTTAACATAGGCAATTTATTCTTTGATGGCAGCAGGCACTGAATTTGTAGATGAAACACTGAAATATACAGTTGTTTTCTAGCAACAACATCTTCATTAGTTTCAGATATCTTTAATGTGGAATTATTCAGATTACTTTTACTTCAGCAGAGACACTGAAACAAGTGCTGCTGTATAATACAAGGGATATAATTCAATTATATATTATAATTAATACAATCAGGTAAATCAAATAACTTTTGCATGGCCCTAACGGTGTGCAAGGAGCCTATTGCTTTAAAACAGTTCAAAGGTAAATAACCTGCCACTGGCCAGATGCATTTTCTTTGAATGTGGGTTTCAATGCTGTTTCATTGAATGTGAGTTTCAAAAGTAGAGAAGCTTTAATGCCAAGTCTGTTTTCATTGTAAGACTATTGCTTTGTTTAGGTTTAGTAAATGTCTCAGTGTTTGGGCTATAATGTTTGAAATAAAAGTTGTAAATTAAATCCAACTGCCTGTAATCATTGTAGAACTAAAGCATAAAACAGTATGCACACAGATTTGAACAGTGTCTACAGTAAATGGGGAGAAATAGCCAAGTAATGGGACACTGGAATGGCTGTGTGGGCGGGGCTTGGGGTGGGTGGACTTGGGCGGGGCTGTGTTGGCAGGGGGCGGGGTGAGCTGTGTGGGTGGGGCTCTGGGTTTGCACCCCCCTGCAAAAAATCCTGCGGGCTCCCTTGGCTCTGACTCCTTGGGTATGGTTGTAAGCCTGACAGAGCAGTGGCTTAATTTCCAGCTCCAGTTTTGCTGACAATAACTTTGACCTGTAGTTCTACAGCATCAGCCACGATTGGATGCAATATCCAAAAATGGCACCCCTTAGGTAACCACTGGTGCATACCACCACCACTCCACAGGTGATGCTGAAAGTCTAAAGTGCAATTAAGATTACAAGTCCCAGGAGACAGCATCAGTACACTGCACTACTGTGTGTTATTCATTCGTGACTGTGAACAAGGAATGATTGTCAGCCATCCAAGAAATGCCTTCCCAAAGAAAATCTTCATCCTTGTGGGGACTCCTTCATCTAAGTTACAGCATCAGTACCTGCCAGCTGGGAAAACTCAGCAGCCCTGGTCTGACTTAGAAGTCAGACCACTGAGTAAGGTCACATAAAGTGGATGTGTAACATTCTGAGAAGGCAAAAGAATGTTTTGGTATGCCGACTTTAATAATAGTGTAATAAAAACTCCTGTGTTCTAGTAACTCTACCTTATCTACAGTAACTACTTATTATCTGAAGAAAACAGAAAACATTGCTTTCATTTTGCAAGTCAACTCTATTATACAAAATCCAGAACTCTTTCACTTAATGGTATTATTAGATGATGAATTGTATTAATTAAAAGAATAAACATGTGAGAGTAGAGGACCAAATCATATGCTCCAATACAGAGCTGCTTGAAATGTCAGTTACCACGACAGGTAAGTATAAGTGAGAATACTGGTCCTATGGACTCATTTCCCACTCTGCATAAAGCAAACTACTTCTTTTACTCTGTTCAAATGAAACGGGTGACTGGATGGGACCCCATAAATTTGCCGCTGGCTTAACATCCATGTCCCTAATGGAAAGGGTCAGCAAGTAAGTGTGCCAACATATCCTTGTTCTGACTGCCTGTGGGTTAATCATACACAGAATGCAAGGGCTAAAAAATGTTGTAGGAATGAAAGGCCGGGCTTCTTAAGATCTTCACAGATCAATATCCTGATAAGTACCTCTGAACAGTGAGTAGACAGGTGCCTACCTAATGAAATCTGGGACTGAATTCAGAAATGACTGAATTCCCCAAGCATTTTAGACGTTATAAAATATGAACTATATACAGAATCAAGCAAAGTCCCTTAAGTAGGCATGAAGCATACCTCTCAAATGTCCAGAGTTTTACATAATATCCTGATTTTGCCTAGTATTTTTTTTCTCCTGTCCCTCATAAAATTTTGGAATTACTAGTAAATTACAGAGGATTACAATCAGTCAGTAATGACAAATATTACTGTTTCATACTTCTTACTCTTTGGAAAAGTGAATTAGAGTATTTTTAAGGTTTGTCCCAGATTTTGAGTATTTGTCCCCCATTATTTTGGCTTTGTCCAGAATCTTTCATCAAAGAAGTTGAGAGCTTTGATGTGAGGTATAGAAGAACTTTTCATATTACCATATTATTCAGGTAAACAAATAGTTGAACTAGAGAGATAAGCTTTTCCTGAGGTAAGTGCCAAACATGTGTCACTTGAAGCCAATCAGAATATAATGGTAAAAGGCAGGCAAGTCAAAAGATACAACAGGATTCTATTACTAAGTGCTCAACTTCTCTGCCCTTTTTCTCCCTATTTATTGTCCCTGTTATGAATAAACAACAACACAGCATTTAAAATATTTCAAATCGACTGTTTCTCTCCACTAGAGCAGTACCTTACTCTACTGTGGTGGTTTCACTTTTAAAACACTTTTATCCTGCCCTGGAAAAGCTTGCTGTAGTCTCCAATTCACTGATGTCATCAAGGCCACTGAGTACAGTTAGTTTTCTGCCCAGTTCCCTCCCCAAACTAACATCACCACGACCATCCTAAAAACTCATACATGCTGTGATGTCACAGCTCCCTGGTCTATCCCCTACCCATACAGAAAGTAAAGGCTAGAAGAAAAAACAGGATGAGTCAAGTCTCCTGCTGTGAGCTGTCAATTATGGCAGGTAACAGCTCAAATTACCCTTAGCACTTTGACAGCTAGGGAAGTTAGGTATGAAGGGGATGGGAGATGAGTCAAAGTAGTACAATTCAGGCTTCACAAAAGACTGCAGTTTAGCCATTCTAAAAAAAGCAGCAGTAAAAGCACTTTGAAAGTCTGTTCTGTGGCATTTGCAGTTTGGGTTTTAAGTAGTCATTGAATGGCTTGAAATGTTACTTAAAACTGACTGAAAGATAGTAGTGTACGCATGTAAAATCAATGCAGTAACAGGAGCTTTAGGAAGAAAGAGGCCTGCATGATGTAATGTTTTACAGACAGGCACTGCATTGTGGGATACCTAGAGGCGGACTAAACAATCAGAATTACTTCAAGATGCCAGACCCCATGTGGTCAGACTCAGAAATTACATATAAAAATATTTCAAAACCTGTAAATAGTCCCAGAGTGGTGTTAAAATGGAACCACCAAACCATGATGAAATAAACAATTTTTTTGAGTCTGGGTGTGGTTCTCCGTTAAATAATCTGAAAAAGAAATCAAGAAGACACAAAATAAATATCTGTAGAAAAATAGTTGTAATTTATAACTAAACACAAAAAAGCAAGAAAAAATTTCCACAAAATGGAAACACGGTTATGCTTTCAGTATTTGAAAATTCATGGATATTTAGGACAAAATGAAGGTCGGTCTGAGCATAAAAAAAAAATGACAGAAGGGTCAATTGCTACTAAAGCATCAGTTTATCATGTGGAAGTTGTGAAAGAATACAAGGTATTTTCAATCATGAATTGCAGTGTTCTTTTTTTCTAGGATTAGGGCAAACCTGTAAGTTAAGCAATTAATTTAATTCCAGATATGGATCTGTAGGAAAGCATAGAGCTATTTTTTGAAGACTGTCATGGTATTAGTTTCCCCAGTTGCTGTTATGAGTAGATTTTAGACACAGAGTATGATGACAAAGAAGGATCTTTCATCCACCTTGGTGCTCTGCTTTGAGGCAGCTCAAAACTGAACAGTAAACTGGATGATTTCAGTTGTTTCTTTACATTGAAAAGCTCTGTACTATGTACAATACATCTGTGTAAGCATAACCAAATAAATGAGCAACAATACAGAAAAAAAGCTTGTAGTTCATTGTCAACAGTTACCAAAATGATGTAGCTTTCATCTTTGGCAGCTTCATTCTAGAGTAACAGGTGTGGTTGCATGCACTGTTCAGTAGTCAGTCTTAGCTACCTGCGCTATAGCCATGCTTCTCAACCTCTTAAAACAAGAAATCTGGACAAGGCCATAAATAATGGTGGGCAAAGGCCCAAAAATAGGGGCACTTTTTAAATATTGCTCTTACAAACTTAGAAAGTTGATATAATAACATGTTTTGCATTAGCAAGAATTTTCTGAAGGGTATGAAGTTTGAAAGTTAAATGTCTGTCATTATTTTCTGACTTCAACCCTGAATGATTTCTTAGAAAAACACAATTTTATGAGAAACAGACCAAATATATGAGGCAAAAATGTGGGCATTCTGTGAAAATCTGTACAGTTGAGAGATATGGAATATCTTTTTAACGTTCAAGAAACGTATGAGCCAGTGAGTCCAGACAGTGGTCTAAATAGCCCAGTCAGAGTTTTGTGGAGGCATAGACAGTTCAGTCATCTATAGTTATGGTGAATAACTCACACGGCTATACTAATCCCTGGTCACCAGCACTCTGAATGTGCACCACACATCCTCACCGGTGTGTCTGCTTATACGCAGGCTTCCAGTAAATCACCTCTTTTTCCGTTCTGACATGTTCAGCTTCATTAGAACCTCCTCATGAGGATCTCAGGCATAGTCTATACCATATCACCTTCTGACTTCTTCTGTGCCTTTTCCAGAATAATTTCTTGTGAAATATAACCATATAATGCAAAATAACAATTGTTTCCTTAGTGACTTCAGTGGTTATAGCAAATAGCCTTAACTGTTATTTCCCACCTGCAAAATCCAAAATGATCCTACAGAGTGATGCACGTGCATATATGTGTGTGTGTGTGTGTGTGTGTGTGTGTGTGTGTGTGTGTGTGTGTGTGTGTGTGTGTGTGTGTGTGTGTGTGTGTGTGTGTGTGTGTGTGTGTGTGTGTGTGTGTGTGTGACTACACAAGTATGAGTGTTTATTCTTCACATTCTTAATCCGGACCAATATATTATAAAGTATATTGTAGCATTGAAAAGAATGATCCTGAACAGAGGGCTTACCTTAGTGCTAGAGGCAGTGGGTGATATTGTGAAGGCAGGAACTTTACTCTGTTGTGGCTGAAAACAGGAGAAAAAGTACAATTATTAACATAGAGTTTTAAAAAACAATGCATAAAGGTTTAAAGCAGCCTCTTGTCACACTTCAGTTACATAGAGGGGATTCAAAGGTGTAGCATTCTGTAATGACCCAACAACCTGTTTCCTTATTTACAAATATCTAATATGCAATCCAAAGTCAAGGCAGCTGTTTTGCTACTTGGATTATGGAATGCACTGCCTAAAGAATACAAGCATAACAGGATGAGCGTTGTAGATTACTTGATGCAACATAAAATTCTTGTAGAATACTCCAAAAGGAGAAGCCCTTACAAGGACCACATATAAACTGTATATGACTACATTACTAAAGGATGAAAATACAAAAGAGTGAAGCTCAAATGTTAGCAAAAACAGAATGCAAAAATACTGAAATACTACTAAGAATGAATCATAATATAGTGAACACATCTCTTCCATTAAATAGCCCTGTATCAGTAAATACCACCTAAAAACCCGAAATCAGTCACTTTGCCCACCTATATCACCTTACATATCTGTGCTAATGTAAGCCCTAATTCTATCCATACCACTAATTTCAACACTACACATTACAGTCCTAAAAAAAAAATTCCCCTAACAGTGCCATTGTAGAAGACAAAGGGACACTGAATACAGACAACACCAAACGTGCACAATAATAAATCTATTTCCTTACTTAGCTCTTACTCTAACCTTAACCCACAAACATTCACACACATATACTAACCACTGTAACAAGATCCTGCAGATCTTTACAACTGCCACCTTTTCAATCAAACATTAATTTTCCTTCACACTCCTACTTACTTACATTATATAAAACTTTAATTCAGCTATATTAGACTCATACAAATGAACATTGACTCATTTGTGCAGTCATTCTTTTTTACACCCACACAAACTTTTCTCCTAAATGAGTGCTCTGCATTGTAAGTTACAACTCCAAGTGCATGTGTGTGTGTGTGTGTGTGTGTGTGTGTGTGTGTGTGTGTGTGTGTGTGTGTGCGTGCGTGCGTGCGTGTGTGTGTGTGTGTGTGTGTGTGTGTGTGTATGAGTAGGAACAAGTTGTTGTTGTCTTTCGGCTTTTCTCAGTTAGGGGTCACCACAGCGGAACACCAGTCCGCTAATGATTGGCAGTAGATTTTCACGAACGCCGAGGTGCCAGCTCGACGACCAACCTTCAACGAAGGCACTAACAAGTATGCATCTGTAAATTACTGATTTGTTTGCTTGTTGGATAACTGCACTGGACACGTGTCCCTTTTCATGAAGTCCTGTTTGATTAAACAACTTACTCACTGCCAAAGAGTTTGCTAGAGGAAAACTGAAGGAATAGAACCCTATCCTACAAGATGAAGCTCATTAGAAAGTTCTAACCTTAACCATCTGAGGTAAATTTCCAGATAAATCATGACAGAAAAAAATGTGTAATATGTTGGAAGCAAGCAGCAGTAAAATCTATAAGTCTAAAAGCCTGAACAAACTTTGCCTATATCTAACCTGTGAACAACGTTCACAGCTGCAGCCAGCTCTCCTAGCCTGGCAGTACTACAGAAAGAGTGAAAAAGGCAGAAGCACTATTTCCTTATGATATGGTAAGCTACACGTCTTTAACTACTAATTCCCTTCCACAAAAAAAAAAATATATATATATATATATATATATATATATATATATATATATATATATATTATATATTAATTATGCATACACATATACATGTCAAGACTGTTCAGTGACATGACTAAAGTGTACAATTTCCCACCCACTAGGTTGACAAGATGAAAGTGTCCCCTCGATAAATGAAGAGCCCTAGTAAGTTTAGTTATAAAACACCATTCATAACCGGCAGGTATGCTATGACAGAAAGATACAATATTTATTATATAATATTTAAGAATGATCAAGATCCACCATATATGTACTGCCAGCAGCATGAATATGCACTCTTAATGTCATTGTGAATGTGTGTGTATATATATATATATATATATATATATATATATATATATATATATATTTCTGTTATGACTTTTTAAATTACTTCCAGTTCCCCTCTCACTTCACAGACCCAAGCCAAGCTGCACTACCTATAGAAGGCATTGCTGTTATTATTATTAATTCTTTAAGCAAGTACGTCCACTAAGCAGAAATGTGACCTGTAATAACTTGTCTGGTTAACTGACTTACTCACAGTCACACTGTATTTATTTTATTTATTTATTTATTTATTGACATTTGATTACCGGGAATGTCCAACTGTGTAGAAGTCTATTTTCAGTGTTGAACCAGGGAGAAAAGATCCAAATTTATTCAAAACATTTTAAGAAAAATAATTATACATCTTCAAAAATAAAACAAAAATACCTGTAGTTTAAATAATTATAACAAATTAGACATAATATAAAATAAAATGGACATGGAGGGCATCAGACTCAAGATACAGGATGAAATATGTTAAAGGCTCATAGCCTTAACCCTTTACACTGCTGCGTCAGGTCAAAATGCTGTGAAAGTTAAAAAGGTGAATTTAAAATGTGCTGCTGAACATTACTGGGGAACCCTGATATACACTGTAAGGCATATTTTCTTGGGAAAAATAATCGGAAGTCAAGCCCTCAGTTTTTGCCTCTGCCACATCAAAGACACATAGCATGTATGAGGTGAAGGGATTACTTTACAGCATCGTTACAACAGTCTTTGAAATGGGCCCATCCATGAGATCCTCTGCTACATCTCTTTTACTCTTTTAAAATAAATACTACTGTTTTACCATATGGACAGTGCAGCTGAACACAAGTGCTGCAAAGGCATTCTTCCTCAGGATGTCCAGTCTGCATAATCCCCTAGCTAAATGTTAGCATTCATGTTGTTATAACTGCCCTGTGTTTCTAATGGTTAGTCAAACACTCTGCTTGTGCTGTGCTGATGAGCTCATAACAAGGCCGAAATATGCATATCCACGGTTAGTGGGGTTTGCCTTTATTGGCCTGAAATTGTCCATTAAAATGACGAAACAAGTCATGGCCATTCAGAATTGCCAATTAGCTGAAATACCTGATGTTAATAAGGATCATTTGCATATATCCCATATGCCTCTGATACAAGAGGTTTGGGGGTCACTTATTGGAAGTTCTAGCTTTGCTGGAGTTTTCATTTTGTTTTTACATGACTGTATATAGGGAATATTTGGATAACAGTGCAAAAAGACCTTGTGGCATATATTCTTAACCATTTATTTTTGCGGAGATTCTATTTTTGAAATGTAATTTCTTTGCTTTTTACTAATTTATTTTTACTTGCTGTACCTGTATGAATTAAAGCTCCAAAGGGTATCCAGGCCCTGAATGAAAGAGGCAAATGAATGAATGAACAGGTGATAATGCAGAATACACAAATAATGCAAACCTTCTCCACAACAACAAACTAGATCTTTTAGCAAGAAGGAATGGCAGAAGTAAGGAAAACTTTACTTATATCTTGATAGATGCATCTCTCCAGTAAACTAATAGGCAGAAAATATGTGCCATTTAACATGTAGATGTTGCATATGCAAAGAGGAGAGCACACTTTTATAAAACATTAAACATTTCTAGTGAAACTGCATGTTAGTCATGAATATACTGTATGTACATATACACTTGAATGGAGGCCCAGGAGTACTTTGTTTTAGAGTCACACAGTTTGCAAATGGAACCTAATAGAATCATACCCAGGACTGCATGATTAACCAGGGAGTGGAGCTATTATTATAGCAATAACCCACGCCTGGGTGTGGGTAATGCTGGATTTACCCAGGGTTGGTGTGGTTTGGCCCCGAGGGCGAAGCCCGAGGGACCAAACAAAGCCAACCATGGGTAAATCCAGCATTACCCACACCCAGAAGTGGGTTATTGCTATATCTAATCACATTATTTAAGAAAAGAAATAATTACTTTTCTTAAATAATGGCATTGTATAATGCCTCTTTACTGCCCTTCCGCAGCTGTCTGGTATTCTGCGGCAGTTCTGATGTACTGCGCACGCCTACGCAGTACATCAGAGCTGTGGGCAAAAGCACTGTTTCGCTATGTTAAATGGCTTTAACATAGCGAGACAGCTTTAAAATAAGCAACGGAGATCTCTGTTGCTTATTGTAAAGCTGTCTCGCTATGTTAAACCCATTTAACATAGCGAAACAGTAAAAAGCAACGGAGACCTTGCGATCTCCATTGCTTTTTTTTTTTTTTTTTTTTTAAACTGTCTCGCTATGTTAAATGGGTTTAACATAGCGAGACAGCTTTAAAATAAGCAATGGATATCTCCGTTGCTTATTTTAAAGCTGTCTCGCTATGTTAAACACATTTAATATAGCGAGACAACTTTAAAAAAAAAGCGATCTCCGTTGCTTTTTACACACTGTGTCGCTATGTTAAAGGAGTTTAACATAGCGAGACAGCTTTAAAAAAAGCAACAGAGACCTCCGTTGCTTTTTTTAAACCTGTGTCGCTCTGTTAAACTCTTTTAACATAGCGAGACAGTGTTTTATACTAACGGAAAAAGTCCGGGCGACCGGACCTTTTTCCGTTAGTATATTAAGGGATTTACAACGGGCACGCTGGTTGGGCTGGCCAATCAGCGTGCACATTTTAGGGGAGGAATTGTATAATAGACATTATTAACTAACCAGCTGAGCTGAGAATGACCAGCTGAGGAGGGTGAACGATAACACAGGTACAACAGAAGTACATGCCCAAATATAGGCCAGAATGTGGATAATTCAGCATTCTTACCTGGTGATTGGCATCTGGGCCATTTCTTTCTGTATCTGAAATAAAAAACAAAATAAAGCTAAGGTAAGAGTCAGTAGGATTTGTAGTTTGCTCAATTATATTGTTTAAGTGCAAATCTCTACAAACATTTCTATGGGCTGCATTTTTTTCATGTAATGCCATACTAACAAGATTTAGCTGAACAACGAGACAGGAAAAAGCATAGCAAGATATTTCAATGACAGTTTTTTCTGTCAAACACATTTCCCTGAAATACTTAATAGGCATGACTAGCAAGCTGCAAAGTTTAGGTGGAAACTGTGAAGTGACCAAGTAGGAATGAATGATTTCTGTGTCTGCTAGTGGTGGTGATGTTTAAAACTATGCCACATCCATAGCATAACAAACATGAAAACGTCTGCAGTCAGCTGTGATAAACTAGTCACCAAAATGTTAGCAAATGTGGTCCTCCTATCCAGAGTGCTAAGCTAAATAGTGCCCTGAACTCACCGCCTCTTGAAAGTAGTAGTAAATTACACAAAGAAAGCTGTGCTAAATTAGTTCATTTTATATACATTAATGATTATGTAACAGTACTTTTTACAAGAATATTAACTGAAATGCATTGCCTTAACAAAAACAGCTTCTTCTGTTAAATTAAGCTTGATTCATAAACACCAGTCTTGCATAAATTGATGATAAAACAGCAGGCCATTTAACTGCTAAATTTGTTTCACTGGTGAAATACAGAAACATAAACTATTATGCTGATAAGGACAAGTTTACTCTCTTTGTGTGCCCATTTCTTTAACTTCTAGATAAGGTACACATTTTAGGTAACCAACAACCTAACTATTTATTCTTCCACCTCCTATAAGAACTGTCTTTGATTTTTTTAAATTCTGTCACTGTTTATATGTTACCACCTTTTCAGGAGAGATGGTCCAATCATCTACCACTCTTTCTATGAAAAACATACTTTTGCAATTTCCCATGAGTCTTCTATCTAGTACCTTAAAATGGGGTTCACTTGTCCTAATATTTGTTTTTTAATGGAATATATCCATTTTTGAGGTACATATATATTCATATCATATCCCCCATGTCCCTTTCTCAAGAACATATATATTAAGGGTCTGTCTTCTTCCTTTATATGATTTCTAGTGAAGACCGTGTGTTATTTCATTATTCTTTTCTGTATTTCATAGGTTCATAGGTTCATAAGTAGGTACTAGGCTATCTGCCTGAGGGCATTTATAAGCCTAGCCAGAGTGTGTCGGCTATCGCCGCCCCATTGATTAATTAACTGATCCTCTGTCAAGTAGAGCCAATGAAGTGATTCCAGGGGTGTATTTTCTGTTACTCATCCACTCGTCAAGGTTTCTGTTGAAGAGTGTTAGTGAGCGGCTCTGCCTAATGTAGTTTGGAATTTTGTTCCAAAGCATGGGGAGTCTCTGTGACAGGAATCTATCCCTCCAGCATGTTCTATTTATTGTTGCGGCGAGGTTTAGCTCACTAGAGCGTGTGGCTCGCAGTTACTTGGATTTCTTTAGGTGGAGCATGTCCATCAATTCTGAGTTGGACATGGCTTTGTAAGTCAGGCAGAGATCACCTCTGAGTAAACGATATGCCACTGAGTACAGCCAGAGTTTTTTCAGTCGGGCTGCATAGGACATATGTTTGAGGCCAGTAATCCTCTTGTTGAAGTACATTTGTGGTCTCTCCAGCTGTTGGTAGTGTCTTGTGAGGTACATCCCAAATGGGGCATAGTGATGATGGGTCTGATGAGTGATGAGTACAGGGGCACTATAACCTCTTTATTTCTAGATGTGAACCCTTTAGTAATTAGATGGGCCACATAGAAGGATTTCCTAACTACTTTGGCAATATGATTGTCAAAGGAGAGATTACTATCTACCTGGGTCCCCAGATCTCTTATTACCTCTTCTGTATTAAGGGGGCTGCCTCCTATGTGGACATGATCATCTTTACATCTTTGTCAATCTAGGTCACTAGAACTACATACAATACTCAAGATGGAGGTCTTACCAGTTGTCTATAAGAAGGGTAATGATTTCTTAACTTCTACTTGTGTTGTCTCCTCCCATGCATGCCAGTGCTCTGCCTGACTTCCCTGCCAATTTGTAACACTCCTTACCTGTACATTAGCTGAGAAAAGTACTCTGTGGTCTTTTTCTAAATGCTTCCCTTCAAGTATATATTGGCTTTACAGGTTATTACATCCCCGGTGCATTATTTTGTATGTTACCATATTATTTGATCTGTTAAGTTTTACACCATTCCTTCAGTCTTACCAAGTCCTTTGACATATCTTCTTTAGTTTCTTGTACAATACCCTGTTATGACATCAGCAAATAGCATCCTTCCGCATCCAGAACATCTGCAATGTCGCTTACTTAGATGAGGAAATGGCGTAGCCTCAGATATGACCCCCCCCCCCCGTGGTACTCCCTGGTAGCAACTTTTTCACCTGAGGGGACTCCATTTGTCTTGGTTTTCTATATCCTTTTTTTAACCATTGTATTATCTGTACTACTACTACTATAAGACCTACTCCAAAGCTGATTAATTTGTTCAATATTTTTGTGTAATTTGTTCAATATTTTTGAGCTATTAACTATGGATACATGGTGCACTCTTTAAAGGGCCCAGGGCACTACTTTTTAGTGGCATGTTGATTAACGTGTTAACAATACCCTGAACTTCTCTGAAATGTTATTGTTTCTTTCATATATTTGCTTTTGCTAACATGCAATAAGATAACTGAAAACTCTGAGCTGGTATTTTGTTTGCTTGAAAACCAAGCAGACCACATCCACAGCGCCAGTATGGGTCACTACCTCTGCATGTCAGTCAACAAATTTTATGAGAGAGAGAGAGACAGACAAAGACCTGATTGTGATCCAGGCTTCTCAATTATAATTAATGGCTCAGGCACATGCAGGAGAGGAATGAGAGGCCTGAAGCCTGTCTCCCTGCCTCTCTTTGGGGGATAGGGTGAGAATCCCTGTTGCGGCTCAAGTATTATATAAAGTTCCTTTTCTGTAAGGAAGGGCAGGGCTTACTGTTGTCACATGGAGGTGAAGCTTGTGTTTCATTGGTCCATTGCTCACAAGTGCTGCATGTGCAGTGAGCTAGGGCTTAAAAAGAGGAACAAAATCTGAGTCTCTATGATGAGTAATAGTGCCATCCATCACTGTTCAACTCTCACCCCTAAAAGGAACAAATAGGCTAAAATGCTCTTGCATTCCAGGAAAACGAAAGGAGTCAATTGAGCAAGTAGGAAGAAATATACTCATGATTACTGGGGGGGGGGGCTCAAAAAGAGTAAAAAAAAATGTGTGTTCCACATGAATCCTTTTAACAAAAATTATATATCCATACAGACGAATAAAGGAAGGCTCTTTTTTTTTTAAATAGCAGAGAGATATGCATAATAATACAGACAGATGCACAGCAAAACCGCAGCTTCTGATGCCTTGGATAACAGAAAGCCTTTTAGGAGTAATCAAAATTTTATTTGCACCTGAAATAATTTTATAGTCAAAAAGTATTGGCTAATCACTTAATCCAGTCTAGAATTCCCTTAAAGAATAACGCAAGTCATGCACACTGGTTTTCTTAAATATATTAATTTATTCACTAATTTACTTATGATATTTACGGACACTGGGCACAATTTTAACTCAGATCAATTATAATGGAGAAAATTCCATTATGACATAACTGAGTGGCATGCAGGTACTTGTATGTATCAGTGTCAAAAAAGCCATACAGCTGAGTTATTCAACATTACTTGATAGGGACTAGCAATTCTGTGGTCCTGAAAACTAGGAAGACATCTTTAAATCAGAGTTAAAAAATGCAAGGAATGTGTACCGCTAGCCCCTGTGAAGACATAGCTGATTTAGTACTTGTAATCAGATGTCACTGCACAGATCTGTATAGTTAGTTATTTATATACATACAGTGAAATTACTCTCTATATACTTGCATCATCTTCTCTCAGAGCTATTACAGAACAAACAAGAGAACTTGGCAGGTTTTGTTATCAGTGTGGACAGTGAGCGTAGTGACTCAAACACAGAAATGCATATATTAATTTCAAAGTTACACAAGCACAGATATGCAGGAAGACTTTTTCACTGCTTTGCTAACACAGACTGTCAGTGATACACTGACGTCAGGGCTGACCACAGAGCTTTTATGAACTAGAAAAAAAAAGGAGGAATAAGCACTCAGCAGATACATTTTCTGTTCTGTGAACAACATCAGTACATAATACTGGTCATTAACCGTCTACAGAAAGTCAGACATAAACACTGACATCCATGTATTAACCCCATGCTGCTAGTTTACACAGCAACTAAAGATAGGGAAAATGGCTTACAAGTTCGTTACTGCTCTGCTGGTGACAAACTAAACAAGCTCTGTGAATAACTAATATGTAACAGCATAGGCTGGATACCGAGTTAACTTTGGTTCTAATCCTACCTCTTCACCTGCAAACATTGAAAAGAAGTACAAAGGCCTTGAAAAGTACCTACAGCCATCCAAAAATATGGGCATCTAATGGGCATACGATCTGAATACCAAATGGCACACAACTCTTCCCGCTTCCTGTAGGAATGAGGGACTTTTGTTACTCAGAAACATGTTTAAAAAACAAAGAGAGAAAAAAGTATGGCAAATACAAACACATTATCAAAGATACAGTGTCAAATCTGTAGGCTTTAATGAACTGTACTGTAAAATTGAATAAGTCAATATAATTATTTTTTGCTTCTAAAAAAAAAAGATGTAAGACGTGTGTCCTCTTTCTTTAAATGATTGGTGCCAGTAATATGTTTGTTATGTGGTGTGGCTTTCTGTGTACTAGAGAACTTCAAAAGTCACATGTGATGAGGAGGATTCAGAAAGCTGTGCAAAGAATTAGAACAATTATGAAAATAGGGACATAGCACCAAAAATAGGTACATCATGAGCAGGGGGTAAATCAGGCATGAAAAAGGCACATTCTACCAAAAGAGGGACAGTTGAGATGTCAGGTTCTAATAAAGTGCTAAAAGAATGCCAGGATAACAAATAGTAAATAACAGGGTCCATACTCGAGTCATTCTGAGTGACGGTATGCAGGATCTGGAGAAGGACCAGTAGGTTGGTGCAATGGAAGCTGAACCTCAGAATGAGTCTCTTAATGTACAAGTCATCAATGACCCATGCTCAGCTCTAGAGATAAGTTTTGGTTAGTGACTCAGGAGGTGAGATCGGTGCTGTGGAAGTTGAACCTCAGAATGAGTCTCTTAATGTACAAGTCATCGATGACCCATGCTCAGCTCTAGAGATGCGTTTTGGTTAGTGACTCAGAAGGTGAGATCACAAACGCAAGTGGCAAAAATGAAATTTCCTCATGGGGTAGCTTACTTTACTCCCTGTGATGATAAAGGAAGGGGCACCTGTAAGGATCTCTAGAATACAGCCAGTGTTCTTCCATGTCAAAAAGTTTAATATAATGTACTTTTGGCACCTTGTGAAAATTCCCAACAGTGCCCGCCAGAATTACAGGACATGTTAAGACACCATATCTCTTAGTTCACCTGGGAATGCATGGAATCCCAGAGAATATTCTGGAGACCATTTCTGAGATGAAAACCTAGTCACACTAATGTGATCCTGTAGTGTAACTGGTTAATATAAAAACATGCGGCCAATGGGGTTAGGGAGATTACATTCCACAAGATACCATTTGTCAGGTGGTAAATCTCTTGCTACTTTCTGTTATGTAAAATACTTAAATTTTACAATACATTAAAAACAATTACCCAGCCCACTGAATAAGACCAAGAAAACAGATAGAGGCACGTATGGGTAAAATGTAACCATACCATACAAATACTCAGAGGCTTGTATCCGTCCACTTCCATGACATGTAGTAACAGCTGTATCTTCAGCACTCGGTCACTCGCTTACTTAGTGATATGCACCAGGCCAGCAATTTTATGTTTGGCCTGAACAAAATGTCTCCCTTCCATTCATGCAGTTTTGATTGCACTGAATAGTTTAATTAAACTCTTACTACAAAGAGAGAGGGAAGTAGCACAGTCTTCATTTCTCTTACATTTCTGATGCTACTTCTTAGCTAGAAATTGTGTCCCATTCTGGACTTGTCTGCATTTATGTATAGCACCTTACTCTCCTAAAATGTACCGACAATGTACTGGTCAGAAGCTATGTTCCCTTTACTTCCATCATGATGCCTGCTTAAACCATCTGCCTTCCACCTCAGCAAGACAGTCATTGTTTTGTCCTCACATGCGATGATGAGATTACTAAGTAATTACACTTATGCAAATCTAGGTGGCAGGAACTGCTTGTGGTCTGGCAGCTGTGTCCATTTTGCTGCTTGACATTATTTGCATCGCTAAGTTCAGATAAGGACCACAGATGGGCACCACAACAACCACAATAACTAAATTTCACGTTAATTTTATTGTGTATTTCTTTAGTATAGACCAGCATTCACTAGTTAAGGAAAGGGTATTCCACTGGAAAGTTTGTCTGGACAGTGATCATCTAAAGGGATTTCACAGTAATGCCCATGTGGAGAAAGTCAGCTTTCTGCAGGATAATCTTGGCTTAATCCTTCATATTCTTTGTATTATAGACTAGAATTTGAAAGAACATGGGAGAACTACAGTATGGAAACTGTACAGAAAGGACACATACTGCAGTCCATAACCAGTCCTCTCTAATAAATGCAGACTAAGACATCATGCATTATTTTGCAATTAAAATGGATGTCCATGATGTCTTGCACTGATATTAAATACTGGTATTTCTCTTCCATCACATTGGAAAGTTTTAAGTTTGAGATATGTACCCCTGCCTTTGTTTACTGCTCCACTTTTTCACAAACAGTAAAACACTCACTCCTTATGAATACTTTGATAATTACATCACAGTGTGATATGAAATTTTCAGCATAGTTTGATCATGTAATTATTTGATCATTTGCATGTCTTACATGGAGTGGCTCAAAGCCCTGTCGCTATACTCGTATCCCACAGACTGCTAAGAGGTGACTTTTATCAAGCACACAAAGGCATCCTTCAACTCAATACTGATGAATTTACAGAACATCAGCAAGTCAAATGGCATCAGAAATAATCTCTGTAGAGATCCAAACCTCTTCTGCAACATAAAAAGAATGTTTTGGAGGGACAGGTATATTTTGCAGGGAATGATGCAGAAAAGACTCCCCATCAACATAAGACAAAGTTCATCCATGTCCATTTTAAACCGCAACTTCTATGGATGGGAAACAGAAATTCCAGGACTGACCCCTATACTACTAATGGACAGATGCAGCTCCTAAATGCTTTATCCCATACACGTGTCCCCTCAATTTATGCATGGCATATTCCCAGTTATTCTCTTTAGGGTTAATATAGAATTATTGACCCTGGGATGGGTAAGTCCAATCTATAACCAAATGGGCTACATTATTTTCAGTACAAAAAGTGAAACTGGCTAGGCTTAAAATGGCCAGCAAGGGCTGCTAGTCTAGGACTTACCTATGAAGCTATGAACCTTTTTACTAAGCTGACTACTGTAAATGTAACTTTACCTGTACATTGTGCTTATTTTCAGAACCCTAGATAAATTCTCATCCCTATCAGTGGTTGTTTCAGTCTTCTCACCCAACAGTCCTGTTACTTTCTCTCTTTTTTTATTCATGGCAAAGAATTTTATTATTTAAGAATAAGACAGAATAATGAGCTGTGAATCCTTTCTACAACACAGCTGCTGTGATTTAAAACATCATAACCTGTTGTTTATTAGGCCATTTACTTCACACTTTTGTTAAATGCGTGTACTGCAGTTTAAAAGGACTGTGTAAAAAACAGGGAAAACTTTAATCTTAGCTGAGTGAATGTTTCTGTACAATGATTCTTCGTTTTGACATCAAATAGCTTTTTGTTTACCCCAAGCCAGCTTTCACAATATGAAAAGCAGTAATTAGCTTAGTTTTTCATTAATACAGCAATGAAACTATAGGACAGGTTGTGAGCTGTTGTATTTCGGTTTAAATCAGTTTACAACAAAGGCTATGACTGTACGTGATACCTTGAAATATTTGACTATCATACTGGTTTTGAACAGAACAGTGATTATGCTGAGTGGCATGGCAGAGTTCCAGAAATGTTGGACCTTTCTTATTAAAACCTGCCGTATCAAAAACGCACCTCTTAAAATTATCATCACCACTTCTCTCTGTCTCTCTCACTCAAGCTCAAATTGTTATGTTGTGTCTTTCGGCTTTTCCCAGTTAGGGGTCGCCACAGCAGAACTCCGGTCCGTTAATGATTGGCAGTAGATTTTTACATGCCGAGTTGCCAGCTCTGACGTACAACCTTCAATGAAGGTACACCCATTCACGCATGTCTCCACACAGAAGACGCTCTAGCTGAGAATCGAACAGGACAACGTCTTACTGTGAGGTGACAATGCTACTGCAGTGCAAAATTCTACAGCTGGTCTGGCAAAAAAACTCTGGTAGAAAGGTAAAGCTGTACTTAATAATGCAGAAAGAATGATCTATCATACCTCTCAACTGTACAGATTTTCACAGAATGTCCAGATTTTTGCCTCATATTTTTGGTCCATTTTCATAAAATTGTGATTTTCTGGCAACTTAGCAAATCATTAAAGACTGAAGTTAGTAAATAATAACAGACATTTGAGTTTTAGACTTTATACCCGTCAGAAAATTCATGCTAATGGAAAACCTGTTATTATATTAAAATTCTAAGCTTGTAAGAGCAATATTTAAAAATTGTCCCTATCTTTGGGCCTCTATCCCACTTATATTTATTGCTTTGTCCAGATTTCTTGCTCTAAGATGTTGGGAAGTATGTCTAACATACACTAATTTATGTGTAATGTCTCATAGTCAAGCAATATGTCTGCCAAAATGAAATCCTGGAGTAGGCTACATTAGAGGGAATGAAAAGCTAACAGTCTGATAAGGGACCTACAGTATTAATAAGAGATCAACTATAAACTAAGAAACCTCACATATGGTAAAGGTGAGCAAGAATGAGCAGAAGATAAAAAGGCTGGCGACAGTACAGAATAATAGTATAAAATAATTGTTACTCTGTTATAGGTTCATAAGTTCATAGCTGTGTACTAGGCTAATGGCCCTGGGGCCTTTAAAAGCCTAGCCATAGGATTACACTGGCATAGTGCCACCTGACCTTAGTTCCCAGTGCCTCTGTCAAGTACAGCCACTGGAGTTATCCCCAGGGTGAATTTTCTGTTTCCCATCCACTCATCCATATTTCTCTTGAAGAGGGTCAGCGAGGTGCTCTGCTTGACATGTATGGGAAGTCTATTCCATAGCATGGGCAGTCTCTGGGTTATGAACCTGTCCCTCCAGCATGTTCTGTTAATTGTGGTAATGAGGATGAGTTCTCTGGAGCGTGTGGTGGGGAAGGATTGGGATTTCTTTAGATGTAGCATTTCTAACAGAGCTGGGTCAGACATGGGTTTATAAGTCAGGCAGAGATCGCCTCTAAGTAGGTCATATGAGACAGAGAATAGTTGGAGTTTTTTTGAATCTGTCCAATAGGACAAATGTTTAAGGCCTAGGATCCTCTTTGGAGGTACATTTGTGGCCTCTCCAGTTGTTGCAGGTGTCTAGTGAGGTACATGCCAAATGGGACATTGTACTCGATCACTGGCCTAATGAGGGAAGAGTAGAGGGAGACAATGACCTCTTTCTTCCTGGATGCAAAGCCCTTAGTAATGAGATGTGCCACATAGAAGGACTTTCTGACCACAGTGGCAATGTGGTGGTCAAAAGAGAGGTTGCTGTCAACCTGTGTTCCTAGATCTCTTATGACACCTTCTGTGTTCTGTGGACTACAATCGATGTGGTAATTCATGGGAACTGGGTTTTTCCCAAAAGGGGATTACGACACATTTTTTGGCATTGAGCTTGAGGCCATGTCGTTGGTCTCAGTGAGGCCATTCTGTAGGATGTCAACATCACTTGATGAGTTAATAATAGCTCCCAACTTGAAATTGTCTGCAAACTTTGTCAGCCAGAGTCCTTTCGTATTGGCCTGGACTTCAGAGAAGTAGATACCAAACAGGACAACCCTGTGGGACTCCACTCGTGACTAGTTGGCAGTCTGACTTGGAATCAGCTACTTTCACACTCTGGGTTCTATCTGTGAGCCAGTCTGCAACCCACCTAGTGATAGAGGGGGTTGATGCCTAGCTTAGTGAGTTTTTCTATGATTCCTGAGTGGGGAATGGTATCAAAAGCCTTGGTCAGATCAAGGTAGGCTGTATGAACCACCTTGCCTTCATCCACAACTCTGGTGACTGACTCAAAGAAGTCGACCAAGTTGAGCAGGCATGATCTAACCTTCACAAAACCAAACTGTGTGAGATGCAGAGTTTGGAGATTCCCTATATCCTTGTTTATTAAGTCCATGATGATGCGTTCCATAGCTTTGCATATCAGACTCGTCAGGCTAATGGAGTGATAGTTCCCAGGGTCTGTAGTCACTCCTCCTTTGTGGAGAGGGATGACTGTAGCAGTGCTCCATTCAGTAGGGACAAAGTCTGAGGTGAGGCTGTGATTGAACAAGGCACACAGGTGAGGTGCCTGTTACTCTGTAGTTCATGTAGAACACAGCCAGGGATATTGTCAGGTCCTGTTGAAGTTGTATTCTTGGCCTTGGACAGTGCTGTTTTAACCTGTGCAGCAGTAATACTGGGTGCCTGGCAATCTACTGGTATTGTGATTGGACCTTTGGAGGGGAGAGAGGGGTAAAGTTGGCACTAAATCTGTCGGCCAGTATACTGGCAATATCTGTTGGCATGGTATAGGAGGTACCATTGTGCAGTAGCTCCGAGCAAATCTGGATATTGTCATGGAGATTCTTTACATAACTATAGAAGACCTTGTGGTTGTCTTTACTATCTGCTGCAATTCTGTTTTCATAGCTACCTTTAGAGGATTTGATGAGGGATCTCAACGTTTTGTGGAGGCTGATAAGGAAGTTTTTCCAGTCTTGGAACTTCACCTTATTCTGCATCAGTTTTCTCCTTCTGTTGTAGAATTTGTTTATGGCAGGGGACCACCAGATTAGCTTCCTTTTTTGGAGGAGAGCATCTTGGTTCTATTGGATATGGCGAGAACCATGCATTTGTGTACGTGTTTGTACAATGCATTGGTGTATGATTTGGCAGTCATACAACTATTCTCCAATTGCATGGATGCCGTGAAGTTAGCCACCTCTGTTTTTAAGGAGCCTAAAGTTAGCTTTAGAGAAGTTTTTCATGGTGGTTACCTTTGCAGGGGGGGTGGGGGGCATGTGGATTTCCAGGGTGATTAGTTTGTGGTCTGATCTAACCAGGAAGGAACTGACTATTGGTGTAGAGCAATGGTAATGAGCAGGTCAAGGATGTTGCTACCTCTAGTGGGGGTAAGAAAGAGCTGGTCCAGGGCATGGGAATTAATGAACTCCAGGAAACATTGGGCAAGTGTATTGGTAGTTTTCCAAGTTAATGGAGGGGTAGTTGAAGTCGCCTAGTAAGAGAGTGTTAGGTTGGACCCTAATGTACTCCAGGGTGCTTAGGAACATGGAGTGTGAGTCTTGGGACTTGGTTGGGGACCTATAGCAGGCTACGACCTGAATCTCTGTCTTAGCCAATGTTAGCTGCACCTGAAGTATCTCTGATGTATTATGTTGGGCTACCAGTCTGGAGGTGTGCGCATCCTTTATGAATATGGAAACATCACTGCCTTTGGAGCTTCGGTTCAAGTTCTGCAACCGAAAGGGGTGGAATGAGTTATAGCCTGGTAGTGCAGGGGTGCTTTCTGCCGCCTTGAACCAGGTCTCTCTTATGGCACAAATGTTGATGTTATCCATTTTAAGGAGTGCTTTGAGCAAGTGCATTTTGAGATTTAGACTTCTAGAGTTGAGCAGCATGACCCTCAGATTGCATTTGTTTGTAGCTGCTGCAGTGGTAATTTGGTCTTTGGAACACCACCTAAAAAAGGCACTATAGGGGAGGCAAGAGTCTTGGCCAGTATCCGGAAGCCCAGGGGTGACAGATGCAGGCCATCTCTGGCAAGGCATCGAGGTTTGTCAGTCATATCATCCCAGGCAGATAGATACTGGATCCCCTTAGAATGACACCAGAAACTTAGCCAATTGTTGAAATCAATAATTTTCTGCTTGTACTGTGGTATCATTCTGGGTGATGGTAGGATGCTGCTCAGGGCTAGGGTCATACCCACCTGGGCTACATAATCCGACAGCTCCTCCATGTCTCTTTTCATGTAGTCCAGGGAGGTACATCTCAGATCATTCACACCCACATGTACAATGACAGAGTCATATTTGTACCTGTTGTTGAGGGACCTGAGTGCATGTGTTATGTGATGGATCCTGGCACCTGACAGGCAACTGACTGTTACTTTCTCCTTATTCAACCTAATGAGTGGGACATCAGTGTGCCTCACTATCGAGTCACCTATGACTAGTGTGACTGTTTTACCTTAGGGGCTTTGGTTGAGTGGCACACTGTTTAGGAAAGTTATGTGTCTCGTGATTAGTATTGTGTTGTGGTGGTCGAGTGCATTTCTGCCTTGGAGGTCTCTGCTGCTTGGGTAGATTTTTATTGAGAGCCTCTGTGAAGGTGGGTGTGTGGTTTGTGTTTTTATGTGAAGGCAGAGCTGGTGTGTGCTCTGGAGGGCTATGTGTTCCATGTGGTGCAAGTGGTGACCTTCTCCTCTTGACCAGCTATTCTGGTCTTGGCTGGAGAGTGCGTGGCTTCCAATTTGGATATATAAGTGCATCTCTCGCAAGTCTGGGTGTTGGGAGGTAAAAGGAGAGAGTTGTCGGTGTACATCAGGCAGTTCTTATTATCAGTAAGAGCATGTATAGTGTTCTTGGTGTAGTTCTACAAGCACTGGCTCAGTATTAAGAGGATGCAACTTGTGTAGAGAAGTATGTGAAAATGCTAGAAGGTACTTCAGAAACCATATGAACAATGACTAACAAAACAATACTGTGAACTACTTACTGAATAAGTTGCTTCTGGTATTGAAAATCAGTAAAACACATGATTTCACTTAAAAAATTCATAAACTTTTTAGGGAGTGATTGTCCCTTCAATTCCATAATGTTTTATTAGAGGGAGTTATCAGCCTTTTTTGTCATTTATAATTCCCCGTTTACTGATGTAATATTCTTTTCATATCTGTTAAAACTAATATTCAACTAACGTATATGAGAAGTACATTCTTAATTACTTGTCTAGGCCCAATTTTAAAACACATTTCTCTCTTTTAAAGATCAGCTTCCTGTTACTTTTTATTAACTTCATAATTAACCCTACTTTGCACTTTTGCTATCACATCATTTTAACTCAGACACCTCCAAATCAGGTCTCCTTCCTTCAATAAGAATGGGGTACATGAAACAAAAAACTGTAACACACCATCTCATCGTCCTTGTGAAAATATTTATACTGTGTTACTGATATGCTTCAAATGTCTTCTTAACTCTTAGAGGAAAAGAGAAGGAAGTAATGATTTATAGCCCAGACATCCCTTGGCTTTATTTTGCCAGGTCAGTATAAAAATATAATTCTGATGGTTTAGCAACTGAGACATCCATATGAAAACTCAAATTCCTCCTCTTTTGTTACATCTGGTTGATGTGTCTTGACATTTATAGAATATCTGACCTCAGTGGATTCCCATTCTACTTTTTGGTACCTTATGTGTACCCCCATTGCAAGTCAGAATCTTAAAGGAGGGAGGAGTTAATAGCACTATCTCAAGTTCATCTGATACATGCCTCCACCCCTTTATTATACATCACTGAATTTAAAGTAATGGAAAAAAAATGGTGTTAATTTAATATTCCTTGAATCAGGTCAAGGACTTATGTCCCATAAATGTAGTTCTTGGATGTGATTTTAGGCCAAGAATCATGGCTGGATGTATAACTTCATAGCATTGCCAGCACCAGAAAGATTGTTTCTGTCTCCAACTTTGATCATTTGGGGTCAAAAACAATTGTTACATACTTTTCTGGAAATATTTTCAACCCAGAGGTTCTCATCATTTTAGGAATACCTGAGACTATCATGTTACCATTTTAGCCCACCATTTGCATTGATTTTATTAACCATATTTATGCTTTTGTGCCTTACAAAAGTTATGCAGTATGCTTTGATTTCAGAGCTGGCAAACAGCTGTATAACCCCATGTGTAATAATGGGAAAAGGGGGTTGCGGATGGATGGATGAATCTACACTTACATCTGGCCAGGAAAGGTGGCTACAGATGTCTCTTTTTGTGCTCTTTCAGCATTTGTTGCATAGCCTCATCTTGTCAGTTTGAAATAGATAAAAACAAATGGAATAATGTTCTAAATAATTGAAAGAGTTCAAATAACCTTTTCAAAACCACATTTTCCATATACCTGAGACATTTTGCAAATGTGAACTGCAAAAGATTACTGAAAGGGAAGAAGCAATGATTATGTGGGGGCATCCAGCACCAACAGTTAAGAAAACAGAAGCAAGATTTTGTAGTTGAAGAGGAAAGGACAAAAGCAGAAAAAAATGTAATTAATTACTGAAATGTCTACACCCAGCAACTATAGTGTTTTTTACAGAGAAAAACATAAAATTATACAATATAAAAACATGCAAATGAAAACTAAAGCAGCACAAATTAAGGACATCCATATAGTTCCAGTGGTAGTTGCAGCAATTGGGATAATAAAAAAAAGAATTTCAAAGTACACTAAAATATGCCATCAGTATAGGTAATACCATATGAAATACATAAATTGGCAGTTCTGGGTGTATTGCAAGTACTGAGAACAGCACTCTTGCAATCATCCGATACTGAAGCTAAACTGATTTCTTCAACTTTTACCTTGACATAGGAATGGGGACAAAAACACTGGGCAAATCAAAACAAGTCATATTATACGACACCACACACTGCAGCAGTTGTTCATAATGTTTGTTAAGATTCTCTGTTCTGTAAGCAACCAGGTGCTGTCATCATGCTTTTGTTACTACCTTTAAGGCTTCTGGCACTTTCTTGGAGGAAACTACTATAGCTAATTTGATTGGGTCATTTACAACACCTATTAAGTGTCTGGAAATTAAAATACCTGGGATTACAAGACTGTTCTAATTTGAGAGGTCAAATTATATAATCTGTAACTAGCAATTTAATTCTACCCAGATGAGCATTTGCATGCAATGATTCCAGATGTTGTCCCCTTACAATTTTAAGACCTATTAGTTTTGTGTCATGCCTGAAAGTAATAATGTAGTGTTTCAAAGCTTAAAGTGTGAAGAATGAATGAAATTCAATAGTGTAACAGATATCTGATAATACTCTTTCTGAGAATAGCAGAATAATTTAAACCATTTGTGAAGCATTAAACCATCTGTAATACACCTTTTGAATTTTGGTTTAAATGTTATGTGAATTTTGACTTGTAAGCATTTAAATGAAAGGTGTACTTGTGATATTTTGGGAAGGAATACAATTGGGTTCATATTACATAATCAAACTTTTACAAGTTCAAACACCATATGGTCGAAACCATATGTTCGAACTAGCAAAAGTTTGAATACTTAAAAAAAAAAAAAATAGAAGAGAAAAGTTAGCCGACGGTGATAAGCAGGGGGGCAAGGCCCCCTGCACCCCCACACCCCCTCTTTAAATATACCAATTCCAAGATCGCACTACAGTGCAGTAAAGAGAAATATATTTAAAGAGCAGGGGGTGTGGGGGTGCAGGGGGGCATGCACAGTCACAAGTGGAGTCCCACAGGGTTTGGTCCTGGGTCCTCTCCTGTTTGGTATCTACTTCTCTGAAGTCCAGGTCAACATGAAGAGACTCTGGCTGACAAAGTTTGCAGATGATTGCAGGTTGGAAGCTATTATTAACTCCCCAAGTGACATTGACATCCTGCAGAAAGGCCTCACTGAGACCAACGACTGGTGTCAGAACCATGGCCTTAAGCTCAATGCCAAAAAATGTGTCGTCATCCCCTTTGGGAAAAACTTGGTTCCCATGAATGAACACATCAATGGTAATCTACTGAACACAGAAGGCATTATAAGAGATCTAGGAACACAGGTTGACAGCAACCTCTCTTTTCACTGCCACATTGCCACTGTGGTCAGAAAGTCCTTCTATGTGGCACTTCTCATTACTAGGGTTTTGCATCCAGGAAGAAAGAGGTCATTGTCTACCTCTACTATTCCCTTATTAGGCCAATCATCGAGTACAATGTCCCATTTGGCATGTGCCTCACTAGACTACTGCAACAACTGGAGAGGCCACAAAAGTACCTCACAAAGATGATCCTAGGCTTTAAACAGTTGTCCTATATGGACAGACTCAAAAAACTCCAACTATTCTCTGCCTCATATCACCTACTTAGAGGCGATCTCTGCTTGACTTACAAAGCCATGTCTGACCCAGCTCTGTTAGTAATGCTACATTTAAAGAAATCACAATCCCTCTGCATTACATGCTCCAGAGACCTCAGCCTCAATCAACAGAACATGCTGGAGGGACAGGTTCATAATCCAGAGACTGCCCATGCTATGGAATAGACTTCCCATACATGTCAAACAGAGCACCTCACTGGGCCTCTTCAAGAGAAATCTTGATGACTGGATGGGAAATAGAAAATTCACGCCGGGGATCTCTCCAGTGGCTCTTCTCGACAGAGGCACTGGGAACTAATGTCGGGTGGCACGATGCCAACGTAATCCTATGGGCTAGGCTTGTAAAGGCTCCAGGGCTATTAGCCTAGTACATACCTATGAACCTAAATGTACTCTGGGGTGTATACCTAGGGCTTTTTAAGTTAGAATACATGCTAATAATACTATTCTTCATTTTCTGTAAAAGAACTTCTTTAGCTGATCTTACAACTATTGGTATAAGACAAGAGAAAACACACAATACAATTATCACAAAATGAGTTTGCGCTGTCAGACAGTTATAAGTCAGCTTTGGTCAACCCAGCTTAAATTTGTTGTAATATGGTAAGGAAACTATTCAGTGTTGTCTATTTCCTTCTGTCACACTTCACCCTTTTCTAGCCAGACTTTTTCCCTATCCTCACTACTCAACAAGTTGTCTCAAAAGTATTACCTTTAGCATATCTCAAAAGTAACAGAATGACTTCAGTATTTTTGTGAGTTCTCCAAGATATCATTTTTAATTTCATTAATTATCATTTCTAAATTCATCACATTTAAGTGTTTGTGGACTTACATTCATATTCACAGTCATGGGTTTCAGATGTACATAGTGGTAATCAGCTAAGAGCAGTGCTATATTAATGTGCAAATGTAGCGGATGTTATTCACACTGACTAGTTAAGAGCGCAGGGGTGTTGGTAAACATGCCTACTTAAGGCAAAAGTGTAAATATCTGAAAATATGCTTTATGTGAAGAGAAGCAGGGAGTCCAATTACATGTATAAGGTCCCGTGCACATTTGCATATTACTGTGATACATAGAGATAAAAATAAAAGGGCTTCATTTATATACAAAATGCGTAAAGGTTATTCAACTTACGCAAGTAAATTTAACATCAACATATTACATTGGGAATGCTTGAGTTAGGTGGTAACATAGTTATAGAAACCTCAGACTTTTTAAAGTAAGAGCAAATAATCAAAATATTTTACATTCATTTAAAATAGTTCAAAATGATGTATGATTATTGAGTTTACTTATTTTATTCATTAGATGGGCATATTATAATGGTTTCGGTGAATACTGTGAGCTGTCATTTCTAAATGGGAACTCATTACAGCATTAGTGGAAATCATTGCTGATTACTTACCTTGATGTATTTTATAAATCGTGCATATGCTGTAGAAATGCAGTGATTTAACTATTAATACTGATATGGCAAGGATGTTTTAGTGCCTCAGCATGTTTCTTTATTGGGTGACTCCTGTGTCACTGACGAATAAGAACTGACGGTATTATGATTACAAGAAAGTAGTAGGGGATAAGAAAAGGATGGATTTGTTAGCAAACTGTTTTCTGCACTATTATAAATGTTAAGTCCAACAACAGCACGTTGAGGCGACCAGGCTCACTGAAATTATCCAGATTACTCAGAGAGTATATAAAAACAAAGATCTTTTATTCACATAAATCCAACAGGTTAGCTCTTTCACATATTGCTTCCTCAGACCTTAAAAATTCGAACGCAACAGTTGCGATCTTTAAATACTGCAACAATCAAGGGCGAGCCCTTCACGTAACCATTTAAAGTGAAACTACTTCATTATATACCTGCTGCCAGATAATACAATATAAAACATACGAATATGCATATTTTATCCCTAAACATTGAAACTAAAAAACTGTCATATTAACAAACATAACAATTAATAATCAAAGCCTTCAAATAAAACGCTTCAAATGTTATCATTGGGCATATGTTCAAGATTAAAACTATTCTACCTAAAACATTCCCAGTGACTAGACTCACATATTAGCCATTCTACATGTGTGTGTGTGTGTGTGTGTGTGTGTGTGTGTGTGTGTGTGTGTGTGTGTGTGTGTGTGTGTGTGTATATATATATATATATATATATATATATAGATATAGATATAAAATTTCAGTGCAGTTCAAAAGATATATATACAGCCTACAAAACAAATTCAGGATGGAACATGAATGTACACATTTCACTATCCATACAAAACATTGGATTCAAAGGAAGACAGGGACACAAAGTCATTATATCTCATCCTATCTGGAGAACCAAAGCTGTGTTCATTTCCAAACTAACACCTACATTGAAACATTATCATACTGCCCTGATCATACATAATATCACAAGTCTATGCATCTAACAGAGGTGAAAAAGGCAAGATATCCTCTCAATGTATTCATTAGGCTAATGAGAAACAGCCAAACTCCTAGATCTCAGAATAGGTTTAATAGAGGCTCTCTCATTAAGGCCATAGCCTTTATCAGCTCTCAGCCTTACTATCCAGTTAGTTTCTTTCCTTTCTGTATTATTTCTGATGTTACCCTTCCTAATTATAGGCACACATAGTCTATAACCATAAATTTAAAATAATGTTCTTGACCAAATGCTAAAATGTATTTCGCTAAAGCATTTTGCATGTACTTCATCCTAATGGCATATAGATGCTCCCTCATCCTATGCCGGAACACTCTATCTGTCTTACTGACATAGAATGAGGGACAGCCGTGACACACTGCCAAATATACTACATGCGAACTACTGCAATTAGCTGACACCCTAAACCTATACATCTGTCCAGTATCTGGATGTGTGAACCTGTCAGTAGTCAGAACATGTTGACAGAAGTTACAGTGGCCACAAGATGTAGTCCCCATACAAACACCTATACATGTTCTAAGATGTTGTTGACATCACAACTGTTTAAGATTAGATTTATTCTTAAATCTAAACATCGGAGTGTCCCCTACAATATCTCTGATGACTGAATCTGTAGTAAGGACACGCCAATAACGGTCAATAATATCTATAATGGCACCATTGTCTATTGTATAATACATCGGTATCCCGATACCAGACTGTTTTTCTCTATTAATTTTAGCATGACTGTTATTTTCAGAAAAGTATGGGGCAGCTCTCTCTTGTCTATAGGTGTCCATGTCCTTGAGGCCTGCCTTTATCTCATCCTCCTTGTACCCACATAGTCGCAGTCTATCCCTAAACATATCCAACTCAGATCTGAAGCCATCATCTGTGGCATTAAGGCGAGAAATCCTCATCCCTTGACCTTTTATAATATTTTTAAAAATGTACTGTGGGTGCATACTGTGTCTATGGAGGAGTGTATTCTTATAACATTCCTTCCTAAAGACACCAGTATTTATGTGCATACCCATAACCCTTTCTACATACACATCCAAATATTCCAGTGTATGGGATGAGTACTTCAAAGTGAATCTTAAATATTCAGTCATGTTGTTCATCCAATCTATATACTTGATTAGTTCATCTGTGGGTTCTTCCCAAATAAGAAACACATCGTCCACAAATCGACGATAAAAAGGTACCCATCTCTTGAACCAATTCTCGACAAATAACATGTCTTCATCCCAGGCAGCTAAAAACATATTGGCGTAGCTATTGGCACATGAGGTGCCCATAGCCATGCCATCACGCTGTATAAAGAACTTGTCCTCAAATACAAATACATTATTTTCCAAAATTATTTCTAGAAATAAACATAAAAGATCTATCTTATGTTCTTCATAATCACTATGTTTCGCCAGATATTTCTTGACTGATTCAATACCTACATTATTGGGAATAATGGTGAACAACGACTGAACATCTAATGTCACAAAAAGCATATAAGGTTTCAACTCAAACATGCTATCAAACTCATAAAGATCTGCCACAAACTGCTTGGTATCTTTAAGTATAGTTTTACTGCAATTAACTATTGGTCTTAGATGCTTCGCTACATATAGAGAAAATGGTTCTGTAGACCAACCCCTCTCAGAGACTACAGGTCTCATGGGGGGTTTGCACCATTCTTGTGAATTTTTGGCAGGCCTTGGATAACTGGAATCATACGATGTTCAACTTCCAGAAATTTACCCATATCTGGAGATATTAATGACTGTTAACTAAATCAGTCACTGCCATATTGACCCCATACTTGATATTATCAGCCTTATCTTTAGATATAGCACTGTAATAATTACTATCACTCAACATGTGTAACATGGCTTTAGAATAACCTTCTTTGTCCATGATGACTAAAGGTCCCCCTTGTCCGCAGGCCTTATAACTATACTACTATCATTTTGCAACCTCTGTAAAGCAATCCTCTCATGAGAGCTGAAGTTGAGCCTATTATTTCTTACTATATGTTCCAATCTACCTTCGCTATATAATGCATGTAAATCATCCTCCACTAACTTGAAGAAAGCTTCAACCAGTGGATGATTACTAGGTACATAGTCACTTGGTTTCCTAAATACGCATTCACGCCCAATATCACCATTTCCAAAATCATATCTAAGCATAACATTGGTGATGTACATTTTAACATCTATCAGTACATAAGTTAATCTACTGTGTTTAGTAGGAATGAAACTCAATCCTTTGTTCAAAACATTCAATTCATGACCATCTAACTCTCTAATGGATAAATTCCAGTTCCGGCATAGGATGAGGGAGCATCTGTATGCCATTAGGGTGAACTACATGCAAAATGCTTTAGCGAAACACATTTTACCATTTGGGCAAAAACATTATTTTAAATTTATGGTTATAGACTATGTGCAGCCTATAATTAGGGAGGGTAACATCAGATATAATACGGAGAGGAAAGAAACTAACTGGATAGTAAGGCTGAGAGTTGATAAATGCTATGGATATCTTGCCTTTTTCACCTCTGTTAGATACATAGACTTGTGATATTATGTATGATCAGAGCAATATGATAATGTTTCAGTGAAGGTGTTAGTTTGAAAATGAATGCAGCTTTGATTCTCCAGATAGGATGGGATATAATGAGTTTGTGTCCATGCCTTCCTTTGAATCCAATGTTTTGTATGGATAGTGAAATGTGTACATTCATGTTCTATCCTGAATTTGTTTTGTAGGCTGTATATATCTTTTGAACTGCACTGACATTTTATATCTATTTAAATATATATATATATATATATATATATATATATATATATATATATATATATATATATATATATATATATATATATATATATATATATATATATATATATATATACATACACATATAGAATGGCTAATATGTGAGTCTAGTCACTGGGAATGTTTTCGGTAGAATAGTTTTAATCTTGAACATATGCCCAATGATAACATTTGAAGCATTTTATTTGAAGGCTTTGCTTATTTATTGCTATGTTTGTTAATATGACAGTTTTTTAGTTTCAATGTTTAGGGATAAAATATGCATATTCGTATGTTTTATATTGTATTACCTGGCAGCAGGTATATAATGAAGTTGTTTCACTTTAAATGGTTAAGTGAAGGGCTCGCCCTTGATTGTTGCAGTATTTAAAGATCGCAACTGTTGCATTCGAATTTTTAAGGTCTGAGGGAGCAATACGTGAAAGCGCCTACCTGTTGGATTTATGTGAATAAAAGATCTTTGTTTTTATATATTCTCTGAGTAATCTGGATAATTTAAGTGAGCGTGGTCGCCTCATACGTGGTGCTGTTGTTGGACTTCCTATTTTCTTCATTTTACGTGGTGAGGCGTTAACTCTGTTGGGAGTACTCTGTTGTTGTTTGACTATTATAAATGTATTCATATTAGTGCAAACATTACTTAAGCACAATTCTGTTTGGCTGGACTCTGCATGTGTGTATCATTATGGGGGTTGAGTCACATAACTTTTTTTTCTGAGGATGGCAGGTGTATTTTGAGTATGACTGTGGCATTTAATGTGCAGTAATGATACAGAACAAGGGAGCAAGGCAGAGAAAGGACAACTGGAATGATTTTAATAGGGTCAGCAAGCATCTAAGTGGATTGCAAAGCAGATAGATTAGGTGTAAGTCTGCTTTCTACAAAGAAACCTGTGATTGATATGGAAATTCGACTGATCACAAGTGGGTAAAATAGCGCTGCATTAGCATATGCAGTTTTACATAATTTCTCATTTATATATCATTATAAGTTTATTTTCTTAGGATTATTTGTGGCCATTGCTTATTATCGTAAATGGCTTCTATAAATCACTGCTCATCTATGCTCATTCACGGACTGTGCAGATACCCATAACACATTCATGCACAGATTATGAATACCGGCCTTTATTTCCAGAGTGAGCCATATGGTCTGGTTTACACAAGTTAATACTCACTGTTTTTTTTTCTAACAAATCTTTATGCTTACTTGTTTCTCTTGTAAACATAATCTATTCAATTGATCTGTTATGAATATTCTCTCGCATCATCTCTGCTACACTTTCAGATCACAGATTTCTGTAGATTAAATAGCATCCCCTGCAAATGAAGAGGTGCCTTGTTGAAAGACTTTTAGAAAATGCTTTTCAAGAATTTGTGCTTTGTGACCACTTGAACTATTTATCTATCTGGGAATATCTCTCTTGATCTATAAGTACTTTTCAGCCACAGGCAACTAGTCTATTCTGTTATAAGATCACAGCTTTTACTCCATTCTGAATTACTTCTCGTGGCTGCTGTTTTCTGTATTATTTTGTTATAGCCACAGTTCCTCTCTTTTCTTTGTAGCTTACATCTTCATTGATGATAATCTCTTCCAGGGTTAACTGCTTCCTTCCCCCCACCCCCAGTTTCTGGTATACATCGGTCAGACTATGGATAGATACATCCCTACTGGTTTACTAGTGCTTTCTTGACTATTAGTGCTGTCCACTTGCACTACAAACTTATTCATTTTTTCTCCACAGTATTCAGAAATGTCCAACTTCACCTGAATGCATGACGAGCACCTGAAACATGCCAAGAAAGATATAGTACTAAACCCGAGAGCTGCAGTATACAAGGAATTACTTAGGGGTATCCTGGGCTGAGGATGGACAGCTCTCATTACGCAGCATCTTTGTTGGTACCCCCATAGTACCACAAGAAAAGAAAATAATTTTGCAATGCACTTCACATATATTACATTGCAAAATGGTTTACACAGTAGTAAGTAACATACTGGTAGTACAGGAAAAGTTAACACAAAAAATATTACTGGCTTATGCATTATACTCCAGTTTACTTAAAAAGCACAGCCCCTTTAATTCAACCTTCTACCTACTGAGTAATTAATTTTCATTGTGTAGCAGTTCCAGAACTTAGACTTGCAGGATTTAGGTTTGTGATTCAATTTTTAAGTTCCTGATCCCAGTATGAAAGGGATAAAAGTTAGACATATGCAAGCAGATGTAACTACATGCTTTTTGTAAGGAAAAAAAGCTAGACTTTTAAGAACAGCAAATAAAAATGATTCACTAGTGGTTAGTATAAATACACTGCATGGTGATTTCATCCCCTTCAAAGTCCCTTGATGGATAAAATAACTCTGCAACATAGACTTGTAAATTGTTTCTGCCGCTGCAGTTGTGCTCTGTGTCAGTAATCATGTTTGATCAATATAAAAATACTTTTTGAGGAGCATAGGATTTGTTATTTGTGAAGTTATCTGTTTAAAGTAAAGTAAGGCAGCAGCATAGAACATTAAAACACTTAGCAGGTGATTTTAATGCAACTGCTTTGGGCTCACCGTGGGCATTTTCTTTCGTACAGTTGGTACAGAGGGTTAAGGCTGTGAACTGGACTTTAGTTCCTGTAGTACGGGGTTTTATTCCCTCAGCCCTCATTTCCCTACTACACAACCTTGAGCCTGGGTCACCCCTGAAATGGACTGTATGCCCACCGGTACTTCCTGGTTAACAAGTTGAGATTATTATTATTATTATTATTATTATTATTAACTGAATAACAAATGCAGTAAATGGTATTAAAATTATGCTAGGGCAGCTAAGCAAAAGTTATGATTAATGGTTTAGCCCACCATATACACAGCACCTGCGAAGTTAATTTCAGAAAAGATGTCTGTCAGCTTGGATATCAAATAGCACATATTTCAAAAGTTAACGACAGTCAGACAACAGAAATATCATTTTACCTGATTGCCGCAACAGAATAATTATTAAACAATATTCAATAAATGCATGTATTTCAAACTGTAATTAAAAGGTCAAAGTATAGTAGAGGAGACTAGAGGTATAGCCAAAAGACGTCAGGGGGCTGGAGTGAGGGTAACCAGGACTGCAACAGTGAATACACTCGAACATCTACATTTATGGTAAGTGTACACAACTGTACTATGTTCTTCGTGTTTCACTGTTGCAGTCATTACATTTGGGTTGATTCCCAAAGTGCCAGCAAGTTTACAATGTTCACTGGATCATACAGCTATGAGAGCATGCATGTCAGTAAGTTCTCCTTATATTCTGATTGTATAGTACACGTATAAAGTTTATATTTTATATTTTGCATAAGACCAATAAAAAGGAAGAAAAGTAAGAGATAAAAAGAGGAAAAAAATGGGAAGTGTACAAACTAGTCCACCAGACTTTGCATTCCCCATGACCATTAGTCCTATGGAGAATTCTAGTGTCATTTAAATTTCAGTGAGAGCGAGAAATCATGTGATCATCAAGTACAGTGGGCAAGGACTGTTTTTGTTACTATAGGAGTTTAACTGTAACAAATAAATGGCAAAATACACAGTATGGTGTCAAATTATTTAAAAGCATTGGCCGCTTTTTTAAAGTGTTCTTTACTCACATCTCTATATATAAATAAAACTTGGTCAAATAGGATCCTAATAAAAAATGGAACAAGACAAGGATGCCCATTATCACCCTTCCTCTTTAACCTATACCTAGAACCACTCTTTCTATACATTAAACAAAATACATACCACAATCCTCCATCAATACACAACTTCAAAATATACCTCACTGCATTTGCGGATGATCTGAACATATACTGCACTACACCAAATTCAGATATAAACAAAATAATAGCTGCAATTGAGCATTTCTTGACTATGTCTAAGTACAAACTAAACCTCAATAAAACTAATATTTTCCCCCCAAAAACACCCAAACTCATCTCACTAATACCATTGTTAAACACAATAAAAATAAAAGAAGAAACTAAATATCTGGGAATCACCTTTTACCAGAATAACAATGACTTCTACCAACACAATGTAAACCTTAAATGGTAAAATATAATGCAAGACTGTAAAACATGGAACAACCTAAAACTACCATTCTTGGCCAATGTATCAATAATCAAAATGAACATTTTACCTAGACTAATGTATATATTCATGACATCACAGACAACAATACATAATAAATTCTTCAAACAAATTCATACCTTCCTAGCAAAATTTATATGGGAACCAAAAAAAAAACCAGAATCTCCTATCCAAAATTAACTCTCCCAAAAAGCAAAGGGGGACTAAATCTACCAGATTTTAAAATGTTCTACTCGATCATTAACACTTACAAAATATTAAGAATAGCTGAACATAACCCGTCAATGGAAAATTGGTCTCCTCTTTGGGTGACAATCTATTATAGATATATTAAAGCTCTAGGTTTCAATCCCAAAGCACTTCCATTCCTGAAGCAGAAAGAAATACAAACTTATAACATTATACAGCCCTTAAAATATTCTATCAACTTAGCGCAAAAACTCTTTCAATTCTTGAACCTTAGACAAGCCATGACAATACTGCAACCCCTTCATAAAAACCCATATTTAAAAATAAACAATAAGATGCTGGACTTGGTCCCTTTTCCCAGACTGAAAGATGAAACAATCCAAGATATTTATCCCTACCTTAACTGTTCAATACAAGAAATGAGGACCAAGTTAAATCTCTCTAAATCACACATAATAATCATAAGACAAATCAAAGAACTGTGTTCCAGTTACCTCCAAAATGTTACTATGACCAATAGTGACATAGAAACTTGTAGCAGGTTTTGGAAAACTATTATCACAACAAAGAAAACTATTACTAATTCATATAAAATGATAAATGAAATCAAATACCAGAAAGACCTCCTCTTCTCTAACTACTGGAGAAAAATTAAACCATCCATAGATGATCAGCAAATAAGCCAGGCAATCAATCTAACACTGAAGATTATACCCCTCAAAAAGTTAGCATACACTCAGCTTATGATCAATAATAATGCTTATTTTACACCTGCAATCCTACACAAATTTAACACAACAAAATCACCTTTCTGCCCACACTGTAAGGACCAGATAGCTGACTTAATCCATGTACTTTGGAGCTGTAAATGTGTCTATAAACTCTGGAACTCTCTCAAGGTATAATTACAAAAAACAGGTTATCAAACATCAACATTAACTTGGGAATTCACTCTATTACACATTCTCCCATCCAACATACCAAGAAAACAAGCAAATACACTTGTAACAATTTTCCTACTAATGAAACTGTATATAGCTTTTAAATGGCTAGATACGATAAATATCTCTTGGGAGGGTTTTAAACAAGTAGCTATACAGCACCTTTTAGCTCATAAAATAGTAATAGATAAAAGAAACAAAAACATGAAATCCAGAGAGATTTGGGAACAAACCTTTAATATCATATTAGCATAATTCATCACACAGCAACTTAGAAATACACTATAATGGAACCAAAGAAAACATACAAGTTCAGATATTAAATAATAACTTGGATATTACGAATGTATATACTGTCTATATAACTGTGGAACTAACAGTGAAAGCATCTATGTACATAGTGTAAATAGATATGTTGTACGACCTATATCCTGTGGTATTTTACATCAATGTATAACATATATATATATATATATATATATATATATATATATATATATGTATACAGTCATGTTGTAAGATAGTTTTTATTTCTGATATTTTTTAATATAAAAATAAAAATAAAAATTATTGGGAAAAAAAAAGTGTTCTTTACTAACTCTGGGTTCAAACTTAACTAGATTAGCCTTACTATGCTGGTTTCTCATTTCATAATTTGAATTTCATGCACAGAGGGTTATGGTACCACTTACAGAAAAGTACATCACTCTCATTATAAAAGTGTCAGGAAGTATTTTCATTTTAATATTATTTAAAAGTTCAGTTCTATGTTCTTTATTTAATAAAGCTGTAGGGAATTTTCATTGCTTCAAAATAACTGCTGAGGTACATATTGATGCTAATGTTAATAATATCTGGGGGGATTTTTGTATCAATTCCTTTAAAGCCCTAGGAGACAAACAGTTTACAGTATTTTAATAATTCAAGCCTCAATTCCTTGATTTATTAAGGAGGTCTTAATTGTAGTGCAAAAGTGAATAGTATATTCCAGGTTTTGACCAGCAGACCGTACCCCAGCAACAAACACGAAGGCTTTGAGATGCAATACTTTCACTTGGGCGCTTTGCCATATTTTTCATAACAGTCTTATATGTATGTATGTGTATGTTTCGGAATATCGAAATTCCAAAACAAACCCCCCCACCAAAAAAAAACAACTAGTTAAATGATTATGCAGAGGGGCAAGCTCCCCTGCACCTCCCTCACCCCCGCTAATTAAATATACCAACGTCAACATCGCACTACAGCGAGGAAAAGGGAAATCTTCCTTTCTGCCCTGTATGTAGATCTCTGTTCAAAATTTTGAAATTCTGAAACTTCTGTTATATCATCTCAACCATATGAAATTCGAAGTTTCAGTATTTTGATATTCTGAAAGGAACCCATATATATATATATATATATATATATATATATAAAAACCTTTTTCTTATTTTCCTAAAATTTTTTTCTTATTTAGGTAAATATATTTTGTAATAATTCCAGTACAGAACCTGTTGCATATGCACACTTATGAATGCACAGGTGTGTACTCACACAACAGCTTGACTTGCAGATTAGCCAGCCACTAAATATAAAAGAAGTTCTATATCCAGCTTCTAGTCTCCAGATAGTGGTTAATACTTTACTGCATAACGAACACTGAGGAAAATAAAAAACAGATACACATGAGGCTGGCGTATATGAAATGCACAAGATGCATCGACATTTGAAAATCAGGACAGTATGGAGCAACAGATGAGAAAAATAGACCAGGTATTTGTATAAGCATATCAACAACACTTCTGGAAATATTTATTGAGTAGAATGTTACATGCAGATTAACTTTATGGCTTTAATGAGCCTACAGTAACATTTATTTTGGATAACAGGCCATACAATTTTACAAGATGGTATTACAGTCACTGGAACTTACTAACGGTCAAATATTGCAACCACCACTTCTCAGTATATTTGTATGAATTAGTAAAAAGTACTTGGTAATGGTCAGATGCAGTAATGAATCAATGTACAGTAATCTTTTGTCTTATAGTAATTAGGGAAAATAAGCATTATTAATATTATTTCCTGAACAGTATGAGGGATTACGTTAATGGTAATATAACTTAGTTTTAATGTATTTGTTGTATCCTTATCATTTTAAGTCAAAGATACACATAACATGAGTTTTTATTTCTAAATTCCTCACTCAGGTATTACAGAAAAACTCACCAGCCTGAACATGAACCCCTACGTCACAAGATGGGTTGCCAACTGGCTTACAGACAGAACTCACACGGTAAGAATAGCGGGCTCCAAGTCCGACTCTAAACCAGTCACAAGTGGTGTCCCACAAGGCTCGGTTCTGGGACCCCCTACTGTTCGGCAAATATTTCTCAGAAGTACAGGCAAACACAAGCGAACTATGGCTAACCAAGTTCGCCGATGACTGCAAACTGGGAGCCATAATTGACTCTCAGGCTGACACGGACATCCTTCAAAAAGGCATTACTGAGACAGACACCTGGTGTCAAAGTCATGGTCTCAAGCTAAATGCCAAAAAATGCATAGTCATCCCATTTGGGAAAAACAAAACACCCACGAATTACCACATAGGCGGCAGCCCCCTTAATACAGAAGAGAGATCTGGGGACCCAGGTAGATAGCAACCTCTCCTTTGACAATCATATTTTATGTGGCCCATCTAATTACTTAGGGGTTCGCATCTAGAAATAAAAAGGTTACAGTGCCCCTCTACTCGTCACTCATCAGACCCATCATAGAGTACAATGCCCCATTTGGGATGTACCTCACAAGACACTTCCAACAGCTGGAAAGACCACAAAAGCACCTCACAAAGAGAATTACTGGCCTCAAACATATATCCTATGCAGCCTGACTGAAAAAAACTCCAGCTGTACTCAGTGGCATATCGTTTACTCAGATGTGATCTCTGCCTGACTTACAAAGCCATGTCCAACTTAGAATTGATGGACATGCTACACCTAAAGAAATCCAAGTCACTGCGAGCCACGCGCTCTAGTGAGCTAAACCTCACCACAACAATAAATAGCACATGCTGGAGGGATATATTCCTGTCACAGAGACTCCCCATGCTTTGGAACAAAATTCCTAACTACATTAGGCAGAGCCCCTCACTAACACTCTTCAAGAGAAGCCTTGAGGAGTGGATGGGTAACAGAAAATATACCCCTGGGAACACTTCATTAGCTCTGCTTGGCAGAGGCTCAGTTAATTAATCAATGGGGTGGTGAAAGCCGACACACTCTGGCTAGGCTTAAAAATGCCCTCGGACAGATAGCCTAGTACTTACCTATGAACCTATAAAGAGTACATATTAACTAAGAGGAGTGTACCTTGTATATATAACACTGCTATATATATCAATAATGTATATAGATAAAGACATTGTCAATTTTAAATACCATTGATGTTCTGTACTTATGATCTTTGTGTGTCAATCTACTATTCAATATTATGTAGTCCTCTTATTTATCTATCTGTTTTTATACACATGCACACACACACACACACACACACACACACACACATATATATATATATATATATATATATATATACAGAGAGAGAGAGACAAAGAAAAAAAATATATATATATATATATATAAACATATGCAGTGATTTCATACTCAGTATCAATCTAATTTTAATGGTTGTGCAGTATCTCTGCCAAGAATGGAAGTCATCTTTGCATCCATAATGGAGTTGCTAAATGCATATAACAAACTCAAAATGACAAATAAACTTGTCATGTTCAGCAGGGAATTAGCCAGGTATTTTGAGGAATTCCTACTATAGCTAAACAACACTCTGGTGGCAAGAGAAAAATGTGAAAAACACCTAGACAATCTACAAAGAGTCATAGACAGGCGAAAAGAAAGTGTGTCCTTACAGCAAACTTAGATTAATGTGACATTTTCAAACATAAACTCTCATACTCTAGGCATGTGGTAGAGAAAAATAGGCTACATAACTCTCAAAAAAAGGAGAGAGCCGTACAGGGTCACCTATGCACCAGAATATGCCACTACTTCATCATATTGGGACTGACAAAAGACATCCTCATGTTTTTGTCTAACTGTCCTGACATTATTATACCTCATAAAGTATTACTACAGAATGGGTGCGACTTAACATGGATGGAGGACTGGATGTGACTTCAGGGAGATGATATAAACTATCATTATTACAAGTGCTTATCCACTTTGATACATGTAATACTTCGTCTTATGGAACCAGAGTTGTTCGATAGTACAGATTTCAGGGTGGTATAGGAAAAACAAATATATTTGCTTCAGGATTACAGAGCAAAGCCAGATGGAATATTACCAGTACAGAAAAAGAAACCCTTAGCCTGGTCGGGGAAGTGAGAAAGTTCACAAAGTGCCTATATGGAAAGAGATTTACATTTGTTATAGACCATCTGGCACTGCTACCCATGCTAACCCTTAGAAAGGGGCTGTCAGTGATGACTACTAACTATAAAGGTGACTACAAAGGTGGATGCAGTTTTTACAGGTGCGCTCATACTGAATTTAATGGAATGTAAGCATGAGAGTGTGGATGGATGTCACAGTTGTTATGTGGATGGATGTCACAGTTGTTATGTGGATGGATGTTACAGTTGTTATGTGGATGGGTGTCACAGTTGTTATGTGGATGGGTGTCACAGCTGTTATGTGGATGGATGTCACAGTTGTTATGTGGATGGATGTCACAGTTGTTATGTGGATGGATGTCACAGTTGTTATATTAAAAGTAGGAAAATGCAGCAGCTGTAGATGCAGTGGATTTATACAATGCATCATTTTGTCCAGTTACAGGAACAAATAGAGCTACGCACAGACACCAGGAGTTATCCTGTACTGTCACAAATCTAGGGCAGGCTCTGATAAATGACCTAGCAGTGATAACTGATTATGCACTGCTTTTGTATCAGGGAAGGAGCAGCTATATGTAAGTCAAGCAACTTTGCTGTGAGACACTATAGTACTGATTCTAGCAAAGCCATGCTGCAGAGTACTAGTTAAATAAACTAGGTGAATTTGAAAATGCTAGAAATAAACACCCTTGACAAAGGTTTTATGTAGCACCTTGGTATTACATAAAGAGCTGAAAGTTCAAAAGTAAGAATGCAGTGTTTAGGCCATCAAGAACACTACTTCTCTTATTTTATAATCAAATTCTTGGACACTAACCCAATGATCAAGATTATACTTAAAATATCTAAATTATCAGATAACTTAATCCAAGCAGGTATCTGTCCACAACGCAGGAGTTCTTAAAGTTATAAATCGTTGTGTTACACGTGTATTAAATTTTTTCACATTTAGTGTCAAATCATTATTTTTAAGTGAATGTCAAGATTGTGAAATTTCATCATGAAACACCTTAAATGTCCTTACTAGCTTACCTCTTGTATAACAATACTTCAAATATATTAAAATATTTACATGTATATTATGTGCAGTATTCCCGATATGCAATATTTGCTTAGAAAAAGTCCTCTGTATGGTTTCTAGAAAACCAAGTTGTCCTAAGTTATAAGAACAAAAAACATTATTATATTCAAGAAGTGTCCAGACATTAGTTGTCAGGCAAAAAGTATCTCTGGATGACAAGTTTTTTTTTTATTATTAATCCCGAATAGCTTCATGGCTCAAAAACCTATCATGTCAACATGTTCTCCTAAGGAAACATTAGTAGATACAAATAAACCTAGGTCCTTAAAATTCTCTATTGCCTTTAATTTGTTATTTGAAAGGGTGCTTGGGCAAACAGTTCTGGGTTTACTGAAGTACATAATGCAACATGTGTGAGTACTAAATTTGAGGCCTATCAGTTCCGCACACTTCCCTACTTCTTTTCTATATAATTAGTAACATTAAAGAAATCCTTTTTATTAGAAATTAAAAATCCTACTTTTCAATTGTCAGTATATTTTGAAAGCCTACATGATTTATTTTGTGGGGTAGTTGAGCATACAGAATTAAACAAAGTAGGTCCCAAAACCAACTTCTGAGGTACCTCTGGCTAAATAGATAAGTATCCAGAGCACATTCCATGTATTACCACATAATGAGATCTTCCAGTCAACTATCACTTAACTCCATCTAATAAATTATGGTTTAATAATAACATTAATCATAGCTTTAAGAATGACAGTGCACAGGAAGGTGTCTAAGGCTTTGGCTACAACTAAATAAATGACACCCGATGATACTCCAAGGTCTAAAGCCATTGAAATATGATCATAAAATTCAACTAAATTGGTTAATGTCGATTTTCCCTTTACAAATCTGTTGATGAATGTCCATTAAATCAAAAGCAATACCTTTTGCATCCATAAAGGCAGCAATGTACCATTCAAAGCATTTGTCTAGAACAGAAGGACTGTTCACTAGACAATGATTCTTGGCCTTACCTCTATTACCCTTTTAAAATACATTTTCAAGGATACAAAAACAGTAACAGTATAAAGATGATTATTAAAAATCTGATTAAATATTGAACCAATAAATAAAATGGCAGGAATGTTGTCTGGTCCCATAGATATCATTTTTTCCTGGCTTTTATGATCAACTGTGTTGCCATAAATGGGCAAGAAACTTCTGATGAAATTTCATACATACAATCCAAAATATGCGCATGATAATCATTAGCACCAATACTGATAGTGTTTTTGAAGTAAGTTGTCATTACCTTAGGATCAGAAATAATGATATTATTGACCTTTAGACATCTGCCTAAATGGTATTTGGTATTTTTATTAATGTATTTGTGATAATATTTTATGTTAGATTTATGTTCATAGCTGACTTCCTATTGCCTATCTTTTATTATAACTTCTTGCTAAAGTTCAACCAAAGCAGAACAAGGTTAGTCCAGAAATGACACACCAGGACTTAGTTACCAAATACAAAAAGCTACAGCTCAAAAATGGATATATGCAGGAGTGTATTAATAGGGAACATGTCCCTAAAGGGCTTCGTATGTGGAAATCAAAAACTGTCAACTACATCAAGATTTATTGTCATTCTTTAACAGGCAAGGACTTGAACTTTTAAAAATGCTTGTTTTAGACAATAATAGAAAGATGGCAATGCTTATGTGGGACATTAATAAATTATATGCTAATATAAAAAATGATTTATTGTTTGAACATAAAAAAATTTAATTTTTTTAATATATTTAAGAATGCTGACAATGACTTAAATAGTTTAAAAACGAGGAAATAGTTGAAATTGTGGAGGGACAAACAGGACTATGATGCAGGTACAGCTTACCCGGACCCCCCAGATGGACAACAGACTAGATATTTTGACAGGCCCTATTATGATAACAGTGATTCTGGCAATGACAATATTAATGAAAATGGCACAAATGGGGACATCTCTTTAGACCCCCACCCTACCCCTCAGGAGATCCGAGAGAATAAAGAACCAGGGAAATGGGAGGTTTTTGAACCAAAATTATGGACAGAACTCCCAGTAGGGTCGATGGAGGGGGAGGAGGGGTTCTTACCAGAGATAACCCCTAATTTTGAAACCCCAAATTCTGAAACACAGCATTTGATTGTGATAAACATACCTGGGGATTTTTCTATCTACAATTTTAGCCAAATTTTAGTGCATTCTGCTTGGGCAAAACATTTTTCCAAAGGCCTAAATTTTGTACCTGCTATAAAAGCTAGCATTGTGGATACTGTTATACAGCTGAAATGTTTCTGTAGGAAACTGAATTTAGCATTACATTTTGGTAATAATACAGGTGCAGTGGAGCCTGGTACTTTACACAAGCCCAGTACTTTTATACCCCCAGTGCACCCTTTAGTTCAAATGTTTGAACTATTATGTGAGACTGAGATAAGAGAAACATTGAGGCAACATAATAAAATTAACCCTACTAATATGTTACTGGCAGAATGGTCCTTACTTCAGGAAATAATAAAAAAAAATGAAATTAGAATTATAAAACTCGACAAGGGAGGGGGGCTTGTGGTTATGGATATTGACTATAATGCAAAGATGTTTGACATGCTTCACAGTGAAAATTATCTAGAAGTGTCTCGTAACGAGTTGAATATTGCATATAGGAATATAGATCTTACCCTAGATGAGTTATTATTAAATGGACAAATCAGTCTAGAGGTTCATGAGTTTTTGGAACTCAAACATCCTAGGATAGGGACCGTTTTAGGGATCCCTAAGATCCACAAGTCAGTAACAACACCCCCCCATGTCTAATTGTAGATGCAAAAGCATCAAACACTTTCTGTTTGGCCATGTTTATTGATGGAAGTGTCAAACGTTTTGGACCATAGGAAATGGGTAGTGAGAGACTCATGGGACTTTTTAGAAAAAATAAAACCTGATATGTATGCTGATGAACTGATTATGGTCACTACAGATATTTGTGATCTATTCTTGGTCATTCCCCATGACGTGGGACTTGAATGGTTCTATGACTACTTGTGTAAAAACACCAATTTTGACGATGGTTCAATTTTGACTATTAGAACTTGTATGGAACTTGTGTTGGACAATAATTTTATTGGATTTGAAGGACATATTTTTAAACAAAGACAGGGTGTGGCTATGGGTGCGTGCTATGCCCCTATATTTGCCAACATTGTTTTGGCACACTGGGAGGACCTTTTCATTTTAAATTCTAGGTTCAAGGAACTCTGGACGCTATATGGTCATTACTTGGATGCTCTTGTCCTATTTTGGAAAAGGACTGAGAATGAACTAGATGACTTTTTCTTACATCAATGAGACAACTGATTTTTTTGAAGTTCACTAGGGTTAAGAACAATAATACCCTACATTTTTTGGATGTAACTATTAAAAAGGACTACACTAGAAAAATATTCACTTCCCAGTTGTATAGGAAATCAACTTACTCTAATTCCCTTTTGCATTATGAAAGCTGGCAACTTCTATACCAAAAGAAAGCCCTGGTAAAAGGGCAATTTGTCAGGCTGGCTAGAATGATCTGTGAGGAAGGAGACTTTGCAAGGGAATGTGAGGTATTAAAAGAAATGTTATTTAGTAGGGGTTACCCTTCTGACTTCGTGGTCAACATCTATAACGAAGTCAAAAATAATGTACAAGAAGGACACCTCAATAAAGGGGTTGTTGGAAAGAAAAAGAAATATTCCTGAGAAGAGTGGTTGTTTCAAATGTGGGAGATGCTCTCAGTGTCCTTATATACTCGATGTGGACAAGTAATTCATTAAAGGCTATGGGACTATATTATCTTGTAAAAAATATTTCTGTTACTCTAGAGGTATTGTCTATATAGCTAAGTGTGATTCACATGAGGGGTTCTATGTAGAAAAAACTAAGAGAGCTTTGAAGCAAAGGGTTTATGAGCATACTTATGACATCAGATGTAAAAATGAAAAAATGCTTTGTATAAACATCTTAGTTTTTTCCCTTCACATGCTTTTAAATGTTGTGCCATTGAGCATGTTGATCTGGGTCTTGGGGGGGGGGGGGCTCTGATGAGTACCTATTATTCCTTGAACTGAAATGGCAAATTAAGCTTAATGCCTGCCAGTTTCCTGGTTTGAATAACTAGATCACTATAAGCTAATTGTTGAAGCTTAAATCATTATAGTTTATATAAAGAATGCTGGAACATAACTTAATTGTTTTAATATTGTAGTTTCTAATGTTTTAAAAGGCTTGATATTTAAACTTTTTTACTGCAACCTTTTTATTGCACTGTTTAAATTATATATGCAAATGTTGATTATTTTTCACAAGGGGAAATTATGTCATTTAATTGTTCGATTACTGCTGGGGAGGGTAGACTATTAAACTTGATTTGTTAGATACATGGTATTCTTATGAAGTCTAGTTTTTGATGAAAGTGCTAAATTGAAGTGTTTTTTTCCTGTACTATGTGCTAGTGTGTCGTTTCTGGACTACCCTTGTTCTGCTTTGGTTGAGTTTCATCTTATTTTTGTGTTTCTTGCTAAAATTATTTAGTCCCCTTTTATTGTGGCTGGGAGGGTATTTTTATAGGCTTTGAATATTCCTTTCTTTATCTTATAAAACTGAATTAACTCATAATTCCACCAATAAGATAATCTATATATTAAACCCTTATGTTAAACAATCACTTAAATAAAGTAACAGTTTATCATTCCAGTCAGTAAAATTAAAGGATTTTATCATAATTAATTTTACTATAATCATATGTCATAATTTTGCGTGAATGATAGGATTGTTTAAAATTTTCAGTTCATTAGCATTATGATCTGAAGTTCCCAAATAAATAACTGAAACATAATGCTTTACACATTAGTAATAACAATATCAAGTTATTTCTTCTAGTTAACAAAGTTTTGCACAACAGGTTGTCGCAAATAACAAAATGGTGCCAAAATCATGGACTGAAACTAAATGACAAGAAATGCATTATTGCATCCTTTCTGAGGTCATCTATCCTGTGGAACTACCACATTGACAATACCCACCTAAGAGTTGACACAGCTGCTCAGGATTTGGGAACTTCTCTGTAGAGTGAGTTAACTTTTGACCAACATTTGCCTACTGTTGTAAGAAAGTCCCCCTATACTTATAAACAAAGGGATTGTGTCCAGATATAGAGATGTCATTGTCCCCTTTTACTCAGCCATCATTAGGCCAGTCATTGACTATAATGCCCCTTTTGGCATGTATTTGTCCAGACACATGCAACAACTGGAATGCCCACAGAGTTGCCTTATTAAAAGCAGAGAAAGGCCTAAACAAGATGTCCTACATCCTACAGACCACTAAGAGGTGATTTGTGCCTGGCATACAAGGCACCCTCTGACCCAATACTAATGGATTTACTGTACATCAGCAAGTCAAGCGACATCAGAAATCCTCAGTCTAGGGATCTAAGCCTCTTCTGCAAAATCAACAGAACAGTTTGTAGGTAAAGGTATATCAAGCCGAGCATACCACTACTCTGGAACAGACCCCCTGTCCACATAAAAAAACACACTTGGATCTATAAATGGGGAACAGAGAATTCACCTCATGACTGCCCCATGCACTTCTAATGGACAGAGGCAACTCCTAAATGCTTTATTTCCTGCATGGGTCCCCTCAAATTTTCTATGGTATTAGCCCAGTTATTCTGGTTAGGGATAATATATAATTATTGACCATGGGATAGTTAAGGCCAATCTCTAACCAAATGGCTTAGGTTATTTCAAGCACAAAAAGAGAACTTGGTAGCCTTAAAATGGCAAGGGCAACTAGCCTAGTACTTACCCATGAACCTATGAACCTAAGTGACCATTTGATATAAACCATGGTAGCAAACAAATGTTAATAAATTCTTCTGAATGTATATTTTCAGGGTAATTAAAGTCTATGACTAACAATATATATTATCTAGAGTACTAGCAGCTTTAGTCAGCTCCTCCCAATGATTCGCAGAATCAATACTTGGACTATGATAACAGAAAACTACCTGTAGATGACTGCATGAAGAGATCATATACATCTACCACAAATCTCTACAAAGAAGCAACAGTTTTGAATAAGGTGGATTTTATACTTTCATGAATTAGTAATGTGTGTGTGTGTGTGTGTGTGTGTGTGTGTGTGTGTGTGTGTGTGTGTGTGTGTGTGTATATATATATATATATATATATATATATATATATATATCATACAAATTCCATACTTGCGCAATAGCTATAATTTTATACTCATTAACACAACACAACAACATATACAATGATATTCTTCTGTTCATGATGCTTATTGCCTATACTTTGTACATTACAAACATAACATTTTATGACTGTATTAGGTTCTCTTCTCTTGGATGTATGACATCATGTTTCTAAAAATGTTTTATGTGCTGAATTAATTTTACTGAATACAAATATAGTTTCATATTTGCTTAACTGAAAAATTATATTGGCAGACATTCTATCATAAGTTCATAGGTTCATTGGTAGGTACTAGGCTATCGGCCCAAGGGCCTAAAAGTAAGCCTAGCCAACAAGGTTCCGTGGCTTATGCCACCCAAGAAAGTTATTTTCCTGTGCCACTATAGAGAAGACCAACAGAAGTGATCCCCGGGGTCTATTACCTATTTCCCATCCACTCAAGATTCTTCTTGAAGAGTGCTAATGAGGAACTTTGCTTGACATAGATGGGTAGCTTGTTCCAGAGTGTGGGCAGTCTCTGGGACAGGAATCTATACCTCCAGCATGTCCAAAATACATTTCTCCAAATAAGCTACAAGTTTTAGATTGCATGTAGTGCTGAGTTGCCTTAGCCAGGTATTGAACATATTTGGTGTAAAAGTAATCATTTTATCTATCAGAGGGAAACATTTCACTAAGAATCAACTCCAGACATGCAGCTTCAGCTATTTCAATCAGAAATCACACTGCATTTTTCAAATGATTAAGCAAGGAAGACTACAGCTGGTTAGCTCCTGTGTGTATGAGTACTTCCATGAACTTTAGTATAACTCTAAGCAGTCTGTGTAATACACCAGCAATGCTAGTGAGCATCACGCCAGTGAGAATAGAAATAGTGACGTTGCTCTTATTAAACTTGTTTAAATGTCTTACTGTTGGATGCAAGATAGAATCCCTAAAATTCGAATTTCACAGCCATTGTCAAAATGTATTTTATCACTGGGAAGTAATGAAACACTGTTAATATTATGGTCAGTGTACAGTGAAAAGTGTGATTTATTTATGTATATAGTTTTTTTACTATGTGCTGTACCCCCTAAGGCTCTTCTTTTCAATGTTTTGTTTGTTACAGTTTTCCAATTTAAGGTATTTATTTTACTATCAAGGGAACTAAGGGTTCATTACCTGGAGTTATGGTTTCCCAGTTCTTTCTTTTAAATTTATGGATATTACATGTAGTCTGTAAATTTGAAATATCATTTCTGCTATTATTTCTCTGTCTCTTTTTGTCATTGTGGACTCAATAATAACTTCAGAATATACCACAACAGCATTCCTAATTTGATTAGCAGACTCAATGAAATCATTAACCTTATAAATTTATTATATGGATTCTAAAATACTCATATTCTCAACATCAGGTTATCAGCGTCTGTATTTCAGTAAATGGCAAACTGTAATTATAAGTGATAGATGCCCCCCCCCCCCAAGTTAACATGTAATTACCCCTTTGAGTCTAACTTCATTTCAGAAATATCACAGTTGTTCTCTACTGTGCTATTTCCTAGTATCAAACTGGTCTCAGCTTCAGTATGTAGCAACTATGCCAAGCCTGGGCTGTCAGTCCCACTCATAACATTATTCTCTGCTTATAAACTGGATTGTTCATCTCTAAAAATGTAGTTATTTTACTGTCAAATAATTCATATTTTTTATGATTTTTATCTTTTATTTTTCTCTTCTCATAGGTTCATAGGTGTGTACAAGGCTAATGGCCCTGGGGCCTTTACAAGCCTACCCATAGGATTACCCTGGCAAAGTGCCACCCAACCTTAGTTCCCAGTGCCTCTTTCGAGTAGAGCCACTGGAGTTATCCCCGGGGTGAATTTTCTGTTTCCCATCCACTCATCAAGAATTCTCTTGAAGAGGGTCAGCGAGGTGCTCTGCTTGACATGTATGGGAAGTCTGTTCCATAGCATGGACAGTCTCTGGGTTATGAACCTGCCCCTCCAGCATCTTCTGTTAATTGTGGCAATGAGGTTGAGGTCTCTGGAGCGTGTGGTGTGGAGGGATTGGGATTTCTTTAGATGTAGCATTTCTAACAGAGCTGGGTCAGACATGGCTTTGTAAGTCAAGCAGAGATCACCTCTAAGTAGGCGATATGAGACAGAGAATAGTTGGAGTTTTTTGAGTCTGTCCATATTGGACAAGTGTTTAAGGCCTAGGATCCTCTTTGTGAGGTACTTTTGCAGCCTCTCCAGTTGTTGCAGGTGTCTAGTGAAGTACATGTCAAATGGGGCATTGTACTCAATGATTGGCCTAATGAGGGAAGAGTAGAGGAGACAATGACCTATTTCTTCCTGGATGCAAATCCCTTAGTAATGAGATGTGCCACATAGAAAGACTTTCTGACCACAGTGGCAATGTGGTGATCAAAAGAGAGGTTGCTGTCAACCTGTGTTCCCAGATCTCTTATAACGCCTTCTGTGTTCAGTGGACTACCATCAGTGTGGTAATTCATGGGAACCGGGGTTTTTCCCAAAGGGGATGATGACACATTTTTTGGCATTGAGCTTAAGGCCATGGTTCTGACACCAGTTGTTGGTCTTAGTGAGGCCATTCTGTAGGATGTCAACATCACTTGAGAAGTTAATAATAGCTCCCAACTTGCAATCTTCTGTGTACTTTGTCAGCCAGAGTCCCTTCATGTTGGCCTGGACTTCAGAGAAGTAGATACCAAACAAGAGAGGACCCAGGACCGAACCCTGTGGGACTCCACTCATGACTAGTCAGCAGTCTGACTTGGAGTCAGCTGCTTTCACACTGTGGGTTCTATCTGTGAGCCAGTTTGCAACCCACCTAGTGATATAGGGGTTGATACCAAGCTTAGTGAGTTTTTCTGTGATTCCTGAGTGGGGAATGGTATCAAAAACCTTGGCCAGATCAAGGTAGGCTGTATGAACCACCTTGCCTTCATCCACAGCTCTGGTGAATGACTCAAAGATGTCGACTAAGTTGAGCGGGCATGATCTACCCTTCACAAAACTAAACTGTGTGGGATCCAGAGTTGGAGATTCCCTATATCCTTGTTTTTTAGGTCCATGATGATGCATTCCATAGCTTTGCATATCAGGCTTGTCAGACTAATGGGGCGATAGTTCCCAGGGTCTGTAGTCATTCCTCCTTTGTGGAGAGGGATGATTGCAGCAGTGCGCCATTCGGTAGGGGCAAAGCCTGAAGTGAGGCTGTGATTGAACAGGGCACACAGGTGAGGTGCCAGTTCACCCTGTAGCTCATGTAGAACACAACCAGGGATATTGTCAGGTCCCGTAGAAGCTGTATTCTTGGCCTTGGACAGGGCTGTTTTAACCTGTGCAGCAGTAATACTGGGTGCCTGGCAATCTACTGGTACTGTGATTGGTCCTTTGGGGAGGGGGAGAAGGGTAAAGTTGGCAGTGAATATGTCGGCCAGTATACTGGCAATATCTGTTGGCTCGGTAAAGATGCTTTTACTAGCCTTCTTTTCTCTGACAGTGGCACCAGAAGAGGCTGCAAAGTTTCTGACAATTATCTTCCTTCCAGTTATTAACAAATTCAGAGACTGTCCTTAAAGGAACCTCATTACTACAAGAGCAGTTAACGTAATTATCACTGTTTAGTTTCTAATATAAAAGACAGTTCACTAAGTTCTGTTCAGTTGGTACAAGTCAGAAGCATTTGGGATTGCAGATTCTTAATCAGTGTTTTACTGGCATAACATTGAAATAGGTATTCTTTAAAAGATCCTCCAACATAAAAATTTAAAGAACCCATGGCTGTAGTATATGTTACCCACTTAATGAATACAGAGCCTTATCTAATTCTCTTATGTTCGATGTCAGAAAAAGTTACACATGCCAAATGGGCCTAAAACAAGTTCAAAGAGCTGATGTATTGTTTTACATTAGTATAATGGTGAATCCTAAGTTATAGAATGAAAACAGAACTACCCACAGAGGTACTAAAATAATCAAAAATGTATATGAGAGGATACAGTCCTTAGGTATTCCCAGGCTATTATGTATAATCTCAGCTCACTGTGTAATGACACAAAATGGCACTGATAAAACAAAGTGGAAGTATGCACCAGACAGCAGATTCTAGAAATATTAGTGTAAGACAGGTAAGCCCTTCAAATCTTTCCTAGACAGTGGTAAATCCTTCAAAAGTTAAATAATGCCTAAACATGCTTGCATTAACACAATACACACGTTAGTTATTCCTTCTGTATTGATACATCCTACAGCATAGGATTAGAACATAAAAATTTCCTAAAAAGTGTGGAAATAAGCTTAAAGTGCAAAGTAATCAAATACAACATAGTCTTTCAGATTTTTCCAAGACATTGAGAAATCATAAAGCTGAATGTATTAAGACAGCACAAACTTCAATCTTAAAAAATGAGGGGAGACTAATAATATGCAAGAGCTTGTTAAATGAGCAGATATAAGATAACACTGCACTTTAAACATCATTAAACTACAGTAAACGCTGTAATGAAAGTTAGTGCCACAGCGCTATCACTATAAGAAATGAATAATACAAACTAGCTATGTGCAACTAGCTGCAGGTTAATGATAGAAATGGCACAGCCCATAATTATATCACAGACTTTAACAAAGGAAATACCATAACAATATCAATAACGTAATGAACTCAAAGGTTATGGGAAGTAAAAAGGACCAAATCGCTAAAAAAGGAAATTCTTATAACAAAACGACTTAAATTCTCCTGTAGTACCAGGATATCACTCTACTATAGTGACAACATGGCAACACAAATGTGCTGCTCTCATTCATGTCTGTGTAAGAGGGAGTAATTTTAAGTCACAGCAAGTTTTCCAATAGGCTGAAGTAGCTGTCAGTCTAATACTCCCCTGGCTGACCAGGAAATAGTAGTAAAATACAGAAAGTATGTTCTCCACATCTTAATAAAGATCAGAGAGAATATTCAAATAAAAATAAACGCACAGTTGTGTCCACCAAGACCTGATAAGGGCACAAATGGAAAACAAATACAATAAAACAGAAAAGCACCTCATTTGAATCAGAAATTTAAGGAACTAGACAAAAGCTGCAATATGTGCCATATTTTTGAAAATGCATGCATATTGACTCCCTTGCTTCTCAGCCATCTGTACCAAGGTGATGCACCCACAATGACTATGGAAGTCTCTTTATGAATCCAATATTCCTAGCTGCAATGGAAACTCACTCAAAGTGGCCTGAGATAATGCATACGGGATCAACAATATGCGAAAAGTAATATCAGTACTAAAGACAGTGTTTGCAAGAAATGGATAACCTAAACAGATTGGCAGTGATAACAATCTGCACTTCAAATCAAAAGACTCCAAAATATTTACTTATTCATTCCTTTTTGTTGAGTGTAATGGTTTCCTTGCACATAGTCCATTTTTGGTAGAGTCTAGAAGGAAATACTCCATAATTATGCAACTTATTGTCTGCAGTTATAAAAAATTGCACATCCACCGACTAGTAACATCAGGTAAGTACATAATGTAAGATATATCAACCCATGTTTGGAGACAGTTTAAGAAACGGTCAATACCTGCCACTGGGAAATAGTTGTCAGTGTAGTAAAGGGCGAAAAGACTTCTGAGAATAAACTCTTAACATATAAAATGTGTATCTACAAGCTATGAAAGTGAATGATGAAAGTTACCAAAAATTTTAACTTTTCACATTTAAGAACCTATTTAAATTAACACCTTTTCTGTACTAGTACCTAAGGTAGAAGATAGGCAAGAAAGAGATGAGTGTAGAAGATGCAACGGTTTACACTGCTGTGATCTGTATCACTAAGAGAGAAAAGACGGTGTGAAAGGATGAGTGGAGAGCTACGTGTGAAACAAAATGGTATTTACATTCTACTCAGATGCCTTATCAATGGGCTAGCTAAAAGTTTTATACAGATGATCCAGATGACTTTGAAATCTATCAGGCCTACTGGACTCTGTTCTTTCATAATATATACCAAGGTAGTATACTGACTGGCGACTGTTGTTTTTGACCTATTTTATTTCTGCATTGTATACTTATTTTGTCTTGTGGCTATCTGTAATGCATGTTATGTTGCTACAGTTTTTGCCACAAGTGTTTTTGCCCTATTTGTCTTTGTCTGAGATGCATCTGAATGTGGTCATGAGATCAGTTTACTAAGCAAGGTAAACCAATTTATAAATGAATAAAGAAACACATCAAACTCTGCATCATAAAAACAGATTTCTCTGCAGCTAACTAAATTTCTATGCAAGCAGTCACCAATACTTAACAAAGCAATGTTTTTTTGAACAAAAACCTATACTATAGACTGCATTTACTGAAGGCAGATGTGAGCAGATGCATGGCATTAAGTTTCAGTATTTGAATTAAACTCACTGGAGGAGCTTTGCAACTGGATTGCTGGTGTTGGTCATGGGTTTCAAAACTAAGCTATGCAACTGCTTCATGGTGTTTCAAAGAATGCAACCCTTACATACTCTGTAAATATGAGATAGGGTACATGGGGAAGTTATTACTACACATACATATAAAGGGATGATAATGAGCGATAGTGACTGCCAAGTAGTATGGATACTTATTATAACCCCATTTATTCCTTCTTGTCCTGCAATGCATTTTTAACTCTTCATAGAGTTCCTCGGGTCATTCTTCAGCAGTGTCCACATCATGGGCTGAAAATGGGTTTCTTATTACAGGTTTGTCTATATTCTATTTAATTATGGTGTGGAGGGAAGGTATAAAATTGCTTTAATCCAGTAAAGATGCCTTGGCAGTAAAAGAACTGCAAAACATGGCTGAGCATGGAGGAGACTTGTTGGCCCTCTGTTAAAGACATACATCAAAAAATATAAGCATGTCAAAAACAATGCAAACCACTACCTCTCAGCTTATCGCATCAAAATAGGATGAGGCATGAAAGAAAAGAAAACATTACAATCATGCTCACCTCCATACATGTATAGTTTAAGTAACAACTTATGCAAATATAAGCTTCTTTACAGATATCCAAAAAACTGTCAGACAAAATAATATTTGCTGACACCACCTGGCTGTTACACAGCTCAAGTCATCAGTGAGTCAACAAATGCCTTTCGATTCATTCTTATTACAGTTTTGTCATCAATATATAACCAAGTATATTGGATGACATTTCAGCCCCCTCTGTATATTATTAACTCCCATGACTAACAACACAGCACTAAGTATGAATCAGTAAGCTTTCGCTTACATGAGAACTGTGTCAGCGAGACTTAAGTATGCATACAAAATATAGGTTAGGACATTTCTTTGAAATGCTTTTAGTTTAAAGTTCTGGAATACATATCCCATGCAGGGAGCATCACTGTTGGTATCCCATTTAATTACATAATCAACCTTTATGCCACAGCTCAGTGTAAAAAAGATAATTTTCCGTTTTGCCACAATGTCCAATTTATTTTTCAGCCAGCTGTAGATTTGTTCATAGCTGGTCATTGCACAAATGTTGCATTCCCAAAAGAAGACCAACACCTACGAGTCCCAGATAAATTATGCAAAACTTAAAATTACAAGAACTTGAATTCAACACAGTATATCATAAATGTATATAGATTCATGAACTAGATTAATATCGATTATGTCACAGATGTTTTTTGTTAGCATAAACATGCATTATTTAAAAAAGTGTTTTTTTTTGGTGTTGTTTTTTCCAGTGCAGTTAAGCATTCAAAGTGCCATGCTTAAAGTCATATGTAATTTTGGTAAAGTATCTGTACTGTTTATTTTTGTCCCTTCCTGTTGCAAATTCAAAAATTGAAGACTAAGAGGAGGTAAAAACAGCTTTCTCTACATTTGGGGTGTATAATTCATTTAGATACATTCATGAAAAGATAAAAAGACATAATGTACACAGCTAAGAAACTCTATTGCAGAAACCCAGAGGCTTGACTTTCTAAAGCAAATGTTTTAAGGTGTTCACAGAGATACTGGAATTTGGTGATGGGCTTTATAGTAAAAAATAGCTTGTAACTGCTAGTGTAATTCACTTTGCTATCAGTATTTTGAACTTTCACACTGCTGTCTAATATATGTTTCTGTGGAATTTTTACGTTTACCTCTCTACAACAAATGTTTAATTATCATGGCTAACTCTGCACTGTACAGCCACACTGCTGGGAAAACACCATCTTTTATTGGAGTTAGACAGATTTTTTTATTATAATATCACTAGATATTATTTAGTGACCAGAAACCATTCAGTGTCTTTTAATTTCTTTACTTCCATTTTCCCTGCCACTGATCATAAAGGTCCTGCCATCTTTTTCATTTTCTGCTCAGAATTCATGTTTTCTCAGAAAGGAATACGAACATTTGCTGTTTCTATCAGTTTCAAAGAAGTCTTAGCTAATTGATAAACTATTTTCTGTGGAGATTTTTGTTTATTTTAAGACTGTGGGGCTGCCATAATGTTTGAAAGTGCTTATCACAGTGTTTTTTTCTGTCAAAAAAAACGTTTGTGGACCGGTAGTTTTACTGGCAATGTTGCTTATTTTCCCCAGAATAGAGGCATCATTTTTGGGTTGACCATGGAACAGATTATCACTCCTACTGTCAGTCCTTCTTCCAGCCACAAAAGAAAAAGTTAAGCAGACAGCCTTTGCTACAACGTCAGGCTAGCAGTTTGTGTCAGCCACAAGTGGATGACTTTGCTGTGGCCATTTGTTGTACCTCAGACCACTCATTTGTTACCCCAGATCCCTCTGGTGTAGCATTTATAGCCACTATGGCCAGTGGTTAGTCATGTCCTCTATGGCTGTTGTGGTCCCCTCAGTGTGCAAGGGAGAACCACTCTTGCTGGTCCTGGGAGAGGAAACAGGGAAGGTTTCCTTGTTGTGTCATAATGCTGTGCCCATCCTTGGGGAAGCAGCAGATGCCATCAATAACACTGCTTACCCCATTTTTCCTGTCAAAAAGAAACAGAAAACCAAGCATGTATCTGATCCTCCTCAAACTTATTTGGACAGGAGAAGTTTACTGGGACTGGCTTAGAGTTTGAGTCAGGCTATTAAACCTTCTTGTAGAATAGTTTCCGGTAAAAGAAAGAAGGGTACCTCCTTTCCTGATGAGATTAAAAATTCTGAATCTGAACAGTAATATGCAGGGATGGATTCAAGGTTTTGCTCTAAGACTTTGGATTCAGACTCAGAGGAGAGCTCTCATTCTGATTCTCCCTGTTTTTTCCCCTTCTCTGCATTTATTTCTAGAATGTCCCATTATTTTCAGTGGGAGAACACTGAGGTTTCTCAGTCCCTCCAAAAATACTGAGTTGTTACAGAAGGATTTTCCAGAACCTATACCAGTTCCTTCTGTCCTGTCTGCTTTAGAGGATGCATCTTAATGCCTGCAAATGGAGTGTCAGCCACCTGTCCCTAAAAAGGCAGATAAGGATGTATAAAGTTCCTCAGTCTTTTTAATTTTTATACACTATTCCCAAACCTGACCCAGCAGTTATAGCCCAGTTGACTCCTCTGCTACTCTTTCCAATAACAATGTGAAAATTATTGATAGCTATTGGGAAAAAGTATATGCTTCTGCAACTTGGAATTTCAGAATTTTAAATTGTCAGGCACATATGTTAAAGTTTATTCTGACATATTGTGAAAATATGAAGAATGATTTATATACAGTTTCTTCATGTGAAGAAACTTCTGCTTTAAATAAATTAGTTTTGTCTGTTGCACTGGTCAATACTCATTGTTTGCAGCATATTTATACCTTTGTGGATACTTCTTCCAGGGCTATGGACACTGGTATGGTTTTAGGGAGGTTTGCTTGGCTACATTCTCAGAACCCTCCAGGTGATTCTTATTTATTACTATAACAGAGAATATGAATATATTATGGAAAAAGCATATTCTTGAAACTCCAGGGTAGTGTTTTCTTTCTTTCAGTAACTACTAAAAAAGTTATCCAGGATTTTCAAAAGCATACTATATTTCATCTCATTGTATATTAATTTCTCTATAATGATTCACATTCAAATACTACAGAGTAAGTTATTCAATTTTTTTATTAAAATGCCAGGATACTACATAATGCATCATATACTTCTGTACAGATGTGCTTTTTCTACTTCCATGTAAAAGTTAAATTTCATCCTTTATACACTTAGCCCAAGTCTAGCATCATATTTGCTTTAATGTGACTATCTTGCATGGAACATATTACATTATGTTATACAGCACACATTTTGAGTAATCTGAGATTATCATATAGGGGAACCTGCTATCAACTTTCCTTCACACCCCCCCAAAAAAGCATATCCAGAGATGGGGTTTCTGAGTTCATGTAACCTTGCATACTTTGATAGCAGAACTTAGTTGATAGCTTTAACAACATTCTGTATTTGGGGACAATTGTTTCAGTGCTTATTCAGTAGCACCGAGCAGCATTCTTTGTGAAAACGTGTTTAACGAGCATTTGTCTGACAGCGGCTTCACTGTAACCTCCCCGTATCAGGATATTCTTGCTCCTAAATCCTACTGTCCATATTTTACTACAAATTAATTTTCTAGATCACCAAGGTGTTCTGCTTCCTATTCTTATGTCCCATTTTCAGTTTCCTGGTTATTATGTGAATAAGTCTTTAAACACCACCTGTTTCACTGGGCCTGACACCTGTTCTGTCAACAGATTTTATTCTTTCTGTGCTGTTTGATCTACCATTGCCCATACTCACAGTATGTGTTAAGATGAAGTAAAATGACATTCCTCACAGAAAAGTTTATAAACGATAAAATATGTCTCTACAAACACTAATAGCGAGAGGTATACTTTACATCTTGATATGAAAACCATTGTTTGAGTTTGAGTTTGGAGCAGTTACATCACTTTACTGGTTTTGTTTGATTTATCATCCCATGATGATGTAACTACAAATCCATGTCAGTTGATCAAAAGTACGTTAAATGAAAGGGAAATCCACCAAAAACAAAGTAAGCAGAGCCATCTTATTTTATTTAGTCACCCCCAGACTTTATACAATTAAGTCCCAGGGCACTGTACCTTGGGGGAAGGTCAAATCCCTGACCATAGTGACCTCCTTCACCTGAGGACAGTCTTAGTCCTGTTAGACCTATTTGATCTAGTAGGCCTCACTGCTATAGGGGGGCTTTACTAGGTTATGACAAGGTCATTATGCCTTATGGAACTTATAAGTTTTGCCTGGTGACATTACACAGAGTGCAAGACATTTTCCTACTTGAAGTTTTGCTTCTAGCTTTGCATTCTGATGGAAGGCTTTGCAGCTGATGTATATACATTTTGATGAAGATGTCTTGCTTGGCATGCTGAAACAGAAGCCTGTGACAGCTTTCAGGATGAAGATGTAACTGACAGTAAACACATGTTGATTCTTGCCATGTTTGTCTTTCTATTCAGAAATTAGTGAGGGTACTGATCTAATGTTTCAATGTGAAAACAGTCCGCTTTGAAAAAAAGTGAACTTATTAACTATTTGCTAATGCCTCTCCAGTGTGTTTCACTGATGCCCTTTGACATTTTTACTGAAAAATATCCATAATCCATAAAAATGGTCACATTCTTGATATTTCAGTACAGGTGGGAAAGGTGAGAATGCTAAAGCCAAGCAGGAGAGTCTCTGTCCCCTTGTGCTTCTAACCAGCAGAAATTAATTTTTATTTTCTTATGTAATTAGGCATATTGGAAAATTCATTGGGATTCCTGCCAGGTTACATGAGCTGTTCTTAACCTTCTAAAGGTAAACTTGGGGCAAAAGTTGAAAAGAAAAATTTCATCATAATATCATAAATGTGCTTAACAAGCTTTTTAGGCACCCCCTAATTGCTATTAATAATGTATCTCATGTGGGGGGGACTGACACTGGCAAACACGACCAGCAAATAACAACAGCAGAAGGTAAAAATGGCTTTATAAGCCGTTAGATACTTCTCTTTGCCACACTTATAAACAATAAGTGTGGCAGAACAAAGTATCTAAAAGCTACAAGACAAGTGAAATAAAACGAAGAGAGATTTTTGCCACAGAGCTCGCCTACCTATGTTGGATGACCTTCAAAAATAAAGCTTTTGAAAACCAAAAGTAAGACTTTAGTGGTTTTATTCAACTTTTTAAATAGGAAAACATGATACTGTAGATCAAGGACTCGGTTTATTCTCTTAAATTGACTTGGAAGTTTGTCTGGCTAGATTGAGTTTGTCAACTAGAATTCAATCTTTGTATCGTTATTTTTTTTAAGTATTTAAAAGCTCTAAAAGTAGGTTGTTTTTCAGAGGGACTCTTTGTTTCTGTCTGCCTGACCAGCCTCATTTGTAAGGCCATGGAACGTATCATTATGGACCTCATAAATAAAGATATAGATGATCTCCAAACCCTGGATCCTACCCAATTCGGCTTCATGAAGGGCAGATCCTGCCTGTTATATCTGGTGGATTTCTTTGAAAATGTGACCAAGGCCATTGTCAAGGGCAGATCTGTGCACACAGCATTCCTCAACCTGGCAAAAGCTTTTGACACAATCCCACATTCAGACATTACCGATAAACTTAGCAAACTGAATGTAAACCTCTTTGTTGTGAGATGGGTTGCTAACTGGGTCACAAACCGGACACATACTATCAAAGTGAGTGACTCCACATCAACCAGCAGATGTATTACAGTAGGGTGCCACAGGGGTCAGTACTGTTTGGTATATACTTCTCAGAAGTTCAGGTCAAAACTAAGGGGTTGCAGCTGACCAAGTGTGCAGACGACTGCAAACTAGGTGCAATCATTGAATCCCCAAATGATGTCAGCATACTCCAGGAGGGTCTCACACACACCAACAACTGGTGTATTAGTCACGGTCTCAAACTGAAAGCAAGAAATGCATCCTCATTCCCTTCAGCACAAACAATGTCCCTTCACACTATCAAATCAACAACAATACCCTAAGTATCCATGAAGTGTTAAGGGACCGGGGATCACAAGTTGACTGTGACCTTAACTTCGACCACCATGTGTCTACTGTAGTAAGGAAAACTTTATAAGTAGCACATTTGATTAGTAAAGGTAACACCTCGAGAGCAAAAGAAGTTATAACCCCCTATACTCAGCACTTTTCCAGCCCATAACTGAGTATAACACCCTGTTTGACACCTGCAGCAATTAGAGAGACCTCACAGGTTTCTAACAAAGAAGATCAAGGGGCTCCAACATGTGCCTTACACAGATTGACTAAAGTCCCTGTCACTATACTCCATATCGTGTAGACTTCTTAGAGGAGACTTATGCCTGGCCTACAGAGCAATCCAATACCCAAACCTAATGAACTTGCTGCATATCTGTAAATCAAACGGGACTAGGGCTACACATTCCAGGGACCTAAATATGGCCTGTGACTTAAAGAAGACATGCTGGAGGGACAGATTTATCTCCCAGTGACTGCTGTGTCTTTGGAACAGGCTACAAATTCATGTGGAACAGAGCACCTCTATGACACTGTTCAAAAGGAACCTAGACGAGTTGGTGGGGCACCATAAATTCTTAGTGGGGATAGAGCCCACAGATCTCCTGGACATGGGTAGTCATCATTAAATGCAATCTTAGGTGTTGACCAGCATTTCTATGGTATTACATTGTGATGAAACGGCTAGGCTTAAAATAACCCCCGGGTCAATAGCCTAGTAATCTCCTATGATCCTATGCTCCTATGAGCCTATGAAGTGCTTTACTGTCTTTCAGAGGCTTTGAAAGCCAGTAAAACATTTCACACTCCTACACTTTTTTCTTTTTTTCCTGTAACTGATAGTACATGGAGCAGACAAAGCTCTGTGCAGAATAAAGAATTATTAATGTCCCTTTCCAGTCATAATCACTGTGTTCTTAACATAGATGCCGCCTCTCAAGCTTCATTCTGCATGTGAATTTCTTGGCATCCATGTCTTGAATATATAAGTTGGTAAATAAACACACACAGCAACTCAGCAAAAACAAGAACAGTGAAAAGACAAGCCGGTCACACCAAGCACTTGGCGTATTTCCAGTTTACTCAAAATGCCTTTGTCTTACTAGTTTCAGACTTCTTCAGAATAAAAATAAAGTGCACAAATGCACAATATATACCCAATTCTCCACCCCTTCCTTAATTAATTCATTTTAGTTCCACCCATTTGTTAGAAACACACACAAATTCAGCACATCATAAAAGGCATATTACAATAATGTAATAGTCTATTACAAACTCATAAAACATATTAATTATTACAAATAGTGTCACAAAACTCATAAAAATATGCTGCTTTTAATTTTAAATAGGAACTTAATGACAACCTGTCATTAAGTCCAGGCTTTTCATCAGAGTTAAGTTTAATTTGCCATTTTAACTCTTTAAATTCTAAAAACCCTTGGTCCACCCCTAGGTCCTAAGTCTACATGATCTATGGCACAGAATTTAAAGGCATGTGTTGGGTTCTCTCTGATATGTCTATGTAGGGCATTCTTTTGATTATGATGTTTGATTTCATAAATATGCTCATAAATCCTAGCCCTAAATGTCCTCTTTGTTTTACCCACGTAGTGACTGCCACATGCCTGACATACTGCAACATATAATACTCCTTTAGAATAGCAGAAGTATTTTTGGGGGGGTTTAATATTGCCAAAGTTCAGAATTGTAATCCTGTCTTGGTGAACTACATATTGACATTGGGCACATCTTCCAGATTTAAAGCATCCTCCATTAACCCCTCCGCCACGGTTACTCTCCAACATACCCTTAAATGAAACCTCTTTGTATACAATGGCTGTTTTTTTCTCCTAACAAGGAAAGTAACTCAGGGTCCGTTCTAAATATTCTCCAATATTTCTTGACAATATAGCAAATGTCATAGTAGTCAATGCTGTATGGTAATACCAATGCCCTACCATAACTCTCTCTGTTCCCTTGCCCAAGTGTTTGTAAGGTAGCAATGGTGTTGTCCAGCAACACATGGTACACCCCTCCATTCCTTTTCGTCTGAACCTCACACATTATATTAACCACCATCTCTTTCGGGTACCTCCTTCTAGTTAACATACCTTCCAAAATCTCTATTATAGTGCAGTAAGGAAATGGAATACGTAGACTTCCTATAAAGATGTGATGTAAAAACCTTGTTGTTATAGTCCTTTCTAATGGTGACATCCAAATAGTGAAGTACATCTCTGTCCATACACACAGTAAATCTCAGAAAATGTGTCGTTTCATTAATATATTGAAAAAATTCATTCGGCCTTTGTCTTTAATTCACTTTTTAAAGACTGTTGGGCACTTTATGGCCGATTTTTAGATGATGTGGTGCTATTTTGGAAAGATAGTGAAGATAGGCTGAATGAAAATTTTCAATATATTAACAAAATTATACATTTTCTGAGATTTACTATGTGTATGGACAGAGATGTACTTCACTATTTGGATGTCACCATTAGAAAGGACTATAACAGCAAGGTTTTTACATCACATCATTATAGGAAGCCTACTTATTCCATTTCCTTACTGCATTACAATAGGTGGCACCCTACACATCAAAAGAGAGCCTTGGTTAAAGGCCAATTTGTAAGACTGGCCAGAATGGCTTCTGTACTGGAGGATTTTCTCCAGGAATGTGAAATTTTGGAAGGTATGTTAACTAGAAGGGGGTACCCGAATGAGATGGTGGTCATCGGTTCATAGGTAGGTACTAGGCTATCGGCCCAAGGGTCTACGTAAACCTAGCCAACAAGGTTCCCTGGCTTACACCACCCAACAAAGTTATTTTCCTGTGCCACTGTCCAGCAGAGACACAGACGTGATCCCCGGGGTGTATTTCCTATTTCCCATCCACTCATTAAGTTTTTTCTTGAAGAGTGCTAATGAAGAACTTTGCTTGACATAGATGGGTAGCCTGTTCCAGAGTATGGGAAGTCTCTGGAACAGGAATCTATCCCTTCAGCATGTCCTGTTTATTTTGGTGACAAGGTTTAGGTCCCTAGAGCATGTAGCTTGGAGGGATTGGGATTTTTTTAGGTGTAGCAAGTCCAACAGCTATGGGTTTGACATAGCTTTATATGTTAGGCAGAGATCACCTCAGAGAAGGCGATATGCTACAGAGTTAAGCTGGAGTTTTTTGAGACGGTCAGTGTAGGGCATTTGTTTGAGGCCAGTAATCCTCTTTGTGAGGTACTTCTGTGGCCTTTCCAGCTGCTGCAGATGTCTTTTGAGGTACATTCCAAAAGGGGCATTGTAATCTATAATGGGTCTAATGAGTGTCGAGTAGAGGGGAACAATTACCTCTTTTTTCTGGATGATAACCCTTTTATGATGAGGTGTGCCATGTAGAAGGACTTCCTGACTACTGTGGCGATGTGACTATCAAAGGAGAGACTACTGTCTACCTGGGTCCCAAGGTCTCTTATCACACAGTTGGTGTTAAGTAGATTGCTGCCTATGTGGTAGTTCATACAGAGTTTTTACCAAAGGGGATGACACTGCACTTTTTGGCATTGAGCTTGAGGCCATGGCTCTGACACCAGGTATCTGTCTCAGTGAGGCCCTTCTGTAGGATGTCCACATCATTTAAGGACTTGACTATGGCTCCTAGTTAGCAGTCATCTGTGAACTTCATTAGCCAGAGGCCTTCTGTCTTAGCCTGTACTTCAGAGAAGCAGATACCAAACAGGAGAGGTCCCAGGACTGAACCCTGTGGTGCTCCACTTGTCACTGGCTTGAGGTCAGATTTGGAGTCTGCAAGTTTTACAGTGTGGGTTCTGTCAGTGAGCCAGTTGGCAACCCATCTTGTGACGGAGGGATTTATACCTAGTTTAGTGAATTTAGGTATAATTCCAGAATGGGGGATGGTGTTGAAAGTCTTGGCGAGGTCAAGATAGGCTGTGTGAACCATCTTACCCTCATCTACGGCTTTGGTGACTGCCTCAAAGAAGTCGATCAGGTTCAGGAGGCATGATCTGCCTTTCACAAACCTGAACTGGGTGGGATCCAGAGTTTGGAGGTTACCAATGTCTTTGTTTATGAGTTCCATGATGATACGTTCCATGGCCTTGCAGACCAGGCTCGTCAGGCTAATAGGGCGATAGTTCCCAGGATCAGTGGTGGCTCCCCCTTTGTGGAGTGGGATAACTGTTGCTGTGCACCATTCAGTGGGCACAAAGCCTGATGCGAGGCTATTATTGGACATGGTGCTTAGGTGGGGAGCCAGTTCGTTCTGAAATTCATGTAAAACGCAGCCTGGGATGTTGTCCGGTCCCATGGATGCTGTGTTTTTGGCTTTAGAGAGTGCAGCTTTTACCTGCGTAGTTGTGATTACAGAGACTCTGCATTCTTCCTGTATAGATATGGGCCCTTTAGGGGGTGGGGGGTAAAGTTAGCACTGAACCTATCTGCCAGGATGTTGGCAATATCAGTTGGTTCTGTAATTTTCGTGCCATTGTGCTGTAACTCAGAGCAGATCTGGGTGTTGCCATCGAGATTCTTGACATAGCTATAGAATGCTTTGTAGTTGTCCTTAGAATTAGTGGTGATTTTGTTTTCATAGCTAGCTTTGGAGGATCTTATGAGGGATCTCAACTTCTTACTGAGGCTGACCAGGGAGCTCCTCCACTCATGGGATTTTACTCTCTTTTGCAACAGTTTCTTCCTTCTGTTGTACAATTTGTTTATGGCAGAGGACCACCAGATTGGCTTCCTTTTTTTTTTTGAGGATAGCGTCTTGGTTCTGTTTGGGATAGCACGATCCATGCACTCGTGTAAGTGCTTATAGAGTGAATTTGTGTAGGATTCAGCAGTTGTAACTGTATTGTCCATCTGCATGGGTGTCATGAAGTTCACCACTTCTGTCTTAAGAAGCATGAAGTTGGCTTTGGAGAAATTCTTTACTGTGGTTTCCTTAATGGGGGTGGGGGTGGGATGTGGATATCAAGGGTGATTAGCTTATGGTTGGATCGGACGAACGAGGAGTTGACTTCAGGTGTGGAACACCAGTCACTCATGTTGGTAATGACTAGGTCTAGGATGTTGTTGCCCCTGGTGGGGGTGTGGATAAGTTGATCCAGGACATAACAGGATCCAGGGTCAACATAATGTGTGAGGTTCAGACGAAAAGGAATGGAGGGGTGTACCATGTGTTGCTGGACAACACCACTGCCACCTTAAACACTTGGGCAAGGGAACAGAGAGAGTTATGGTAGGGCATTGGTATTACCATACAGCATTGACTACTATGACATTTGCTATATTGTCAAGACATATTGGAGAATATTTAGAATGGACCCTAAGTTACTTTCCTTGTTAGGAGAAAAAACGGCCACTGTATACAAAAAGGAGGTTTCATTTAAGGGTATGTTGGAGAGTACCCATGGCGGAGGGGTTAAAGGAGGATGCTTTAAATGCGGAAGATGTGCCCAATGTCAATATGTAGTTCACCAAGAAAGATAGGATTACAATTCTGAACTTTGGCATTATTAAACCCCCCCAAAAATACTTCTGTTATTCTAAAGGAGTAGTATATGTTGCAGTATGTCAGGCATGTGGCAGTCACTACATGGGTAAAACAAAGAGAGCATTTAGGGTGAGGATTTATGAGCACATTTATGAAATCAAACATCATAATGAAAAGAATGCCCTACATAGACATATCAGAGAAAACCCAACATATGCCTTTAAATTCTGTGCCATAGATCATGTAGACTTAGGACCTTGGGGTGGGCCAAGTGACACATTGTTGGTATTTAAAGAGTTAAAATGGCAAATTAAACTTACCTCTGATGAAAAGCCTGGACTTAATGACAGGTTGTCATTAAGTTCCTATTTAAAATTAAAAGCAGCATATTTTATGAGTTTTATGGCACTATTTGCAATAATTAATATGTTTTATGAGTTTGTAATAGACTATTACATTATTGTAATATGCCTTTTATGATGTGCTGAATTTCTGTGTGTTTCTAACAAATGGGTGGAACTGAAATGAATTAATTAAGGAAGGGGTGGAGAATTGGGTATATATGGTGTGTTTGTGCACTTTATTTTTATTCTGAAGAAGTCTGAAACTAGAAAGACGAAAGTGTTTTGAATAAAATGGAAATACGCCAAGTACTTGGTGTGGCCGGCTTGTCTTTTCACTGCCCTTGTTTTTCTTGAACATATAAGTTGGTTAAGATCAGAGATCAGATTATAACCCTTTGTAGTCTACCAACTACTCATTTTCAGATATATTTCAATTTCTTAAACTGCAAAGTGGACATTATGGCGACTGCCATACTGATAAGGTTTTGTTTTGCTGTCGCTTTGTCCTCACAGAATGATATTTGGATACATGTATAATGCAATCTAGACATCATACATTATTTTATTTTCCTCCGTTTAGTTACTGTGATAATTCTGTGAATCATGAGGTATGCAGCTGTGCCTTCCTGTGGTTCCAGTATCTAGCATATCATTCAGACATGCAAACCAAACATGCAGGCATAAGATATGCTTTCTGATAAACTAGAAGTGTCTGAGGTATGGGAAGAGGTGGCACATAAACAGGAAAAGTTATGTGCACTGGGCTGTTTCATTTTCATGAATAGTGTTGTTTGTTTCCACTAAAAATTTTGCTTTGAGTGGGTAACATGCTACAATCACAGTAAACGGGTAACTCAGTCTGCATAAAACACCTCATAAGCAAAATCGGGATTCTAGCAAATTTAAGTCCTTATCATCTGCACTACCAAAATACAAAATATTATACATTATTTTGTGACTACAAAGTCTATCTCTGCAGTATTTACATATATTAGCCACTCTTTACCACAGTTTCCATTGGACAGGTCTAAGGACACTAGTTCACTGACAAAAGGGTTTGTAAACAGGCTATCAGAAGCATAGCCATGTACAACATTTCATAAGGATGAAGGTATTTACTTTATCTCTCATAGAAGCTTTAAGTCTCTGTTTCAGATATGAAGACTAAACATGAAAGGGGCCTGGCAGGTTTTGTACTGCTAAAGCACAAAGTTGTGTAATCAGCATACAACTAGTTTGCGCAGAAAATCCAACTCGTGATTACAAACCTCAACAAGGCTTCCAGCTTTGCTGTCTGACTCATATGTGGAAACCATCAGAGAAACCAGCTACAGTGGCAAAGAGACAAGTGAACCTGTGAAAGAATGTGCTTTGAAAAATCTTCTCAACTACTGCTGTAAAACAGACTGACAAACAGTGCTTTAACCATAACATCTTTAACTTATGTTAGCATGTACTTTTTGAGATTTTCAACACTACGCCCCTTTTAGTCTAAATATTTTTAATTAAAAACTGTTTTAAGTAACATGAAGAAAAACATGAAGAAAAAATAGAGTCAAAGAATGAAATGTATAAGAATGGTCAGAAAGGCTGCATCAAATAGATGACTGTGGTTGAAATACAAACACTTCACAAGCACTGCAAGCTTGAGCTGTGCTGTGATACAAATGAAATCAAGATGTGCTAGTAGTTTAGGTAGCACAGCCCGTTTTCATTCCATAACAAACAGTGTTGAACTTATTTACTGTGCCCATACTATGAGGCTCCTTCAAGAACTGAAAGAATGGTCTCACATCTCAAGGACTATCACTGCATATGGTAATCTGACTATCCTGAGAATTAAATCCTATATGAAAATGAAAGGACATCGATTTGAAAGTCTGTGCCTGGAATGTACCACAGTTGTAGCTTATACCAGATTAATAATATAAAAAAGTCTGCTGCTCCATGGTATAGATGGCCAAAGCCCTTCCTACACTGCAGGTGACCCAAGTTCAGGTAGTGACTTGGGTCCCTATAGGATCCAGCCAGGAGAAGGGTGGGAGTGAGCAGCCATTTCTAGCTCTCCCATCAATGGAGGAGGGAGAATGCTCTGGCAAGCCACAAGGGTGACACCTAGTGAAAGTGCTAGATGTTACCCAGTGGAGTTTGACCCAGCCATGCATGTACTGTCATGGTACTTAACCAGTAAAGCTAAGGGCAGGCCAGTGTATGAAGACATGCTTCCCCCTGGTGGTCACCTGTAGTGGAGAAAGGCTGCTCCCAATTAAGAACGGGTAGATTACCTCCTAGGTCCAGCAAGCAGGCCTCCTCCCTATCACCTGATTCTTGCCCTGAAACAAAAAAGCTGATCATGATTTTCAGGTGAGAACAAATGGGCTGTAGGGCTTTTGATCAGCTCACGATTGTCAAGGTCTCGTGTTCCTGTAATCAATGAGTCAACTGGGTGTCAGTAGTGGAACTACTGTGCAAGGTCCCAGGAGGGTACAAAAAGTATGTGACACATACCTTATACAACACCACACAAACTTCCAAGATTATGTAACAAAAAAGCTTACAGTCAGAAGACATTCATTAACTTCCTTTAAAACAGTCTTGATAGATATGCATATACATAGATAGACAGACAGACAGACATAGATAGATAGACAGATAGATAGATAAACATAGATATGTATTGTTTACCTACAATTTCTTAATAAATCAACATTTCAAAGTGAAAAAAAAGCTGGTAAAGCTGAATGAAAATCAGCTGATCACACATACTAGCTTTTTTCATTTCAAAGATTGCGGTACAGGTGGGATCGGAGAACTTACCCTTTCCCCATTATATTGCATTCTCAGAGTTGGTAGATATATAATTAGCAGAAGGTGTATTGGTGTGGAAGCATAGGGGGCTTGCCCCCCTCGCAAAAAACTAGATTTTTCTTTTCTCTTAAGAGGTCCAGTGTTCTACTCTTCTAGTCCTTGTTTTATGTGCCATTTGGCTGTATTTTTTCAGCAGGAATACCGATTAATAAACTGCATACTGCAAATAGCTGTACACAGGTCTGCCTTTTTTAATAAACTCACCTTCTGACATTAAATCAAATCAGTCTCTGGTGTATTTTTACATGCTTTGCAGTTTCAACATGACTTTATGCCAGCTGCAGGAATAGGAGCGAGCACTCTGTGTGTTGTGTCACATGTTAACAAGTTCTTACAGAATCTGATGGTGCAATAATGCCACTACATATTCTTTTTTTTTTAAGTTTTACCATTTCTGTAAGCAATTAAAGTTTATGAAAAAAAAGAAGTATTGCAGGCTGATAACTTCGGTCTAGGACTATTCACTGAAAGCACATTTCACTGAAACACATTTGACTGTGCACAATTCACTGCAAGCTCAATTCACTGAAAACACAATTCACTGAAACACATTTCACTGAAAGTTATATATGGCCTTTTCCCCACTGTAGTGTGACCCTGGAGTTAGTATATATAGTAAGGGGGGTGTGGGGGGGCGTATCCCCCCACCTATTTTAAATATTTTGAACTATATACATGGATACTTGCAATTCCAATAAATTACTGTTTTCTGAACATAATATATATCCAAACTATGTGTGGTGTCCCCATCACCCTTACTATATATACTAACTCCAGGGTCGCACTACAGTGGGGAAAAGGCCATATATAACTTTCAGTGAATTGAGCTTTCAGTGATTTGTGCACAGTCATTTAAGTTTCAGTGAAATGTGCTTTCAGTGAATAGTCCTAGACCCGATAACTTACAGCAACATAATCACAATTTAAAGTACAGTCTGCATTTTTTGTGTATATTCAGTGAAAAGAATTTTGATAGCAAAATTACGAACCAGTTTATTTGCATTTTCATAAAGGAGTGTTGGAATCTCCACACAAATATCAAAGATTCTGCCTCAGATTCACAAAACTGTGATGAGAAGATTTTAAATGGACATTTGTGTGAAAATAGTGATTTATCTAGAGGGAAAGTCATGCTCTCAGAGCCCCCCCCCCCCCCCCCCAGTTATTTTATATAATCACTTCTAAGGACCTCATTACTCATAGAAAAGGCAAATAATTGTGTTTTTTGTTTGTCTGGCTGTACAAAACTCAAGTATTGCCAATTCTGCTTTCTTCAGCACATTCAGACAAAAATAAGTCATGCTCAGAGTAGTCATTGATAGCAGATGCGTTTTTTTAATACAGTTTTTTAACTGCGAGAACTATATCATTCCATATTACAGCTTAACATCTCTGATACCATCATAAGTGCTTCAATTATCACTTTGTCTAAATAAAAATACAATGCCAGTTTATAATTTTCCTCACATCTGTTTTTCACATTTTCTTTTTTCTGACAAAAGAAATGACACTCAAATGTAGGTTATAAAATACTACAAATGGCTTCACAGTAGGAGTAAATAACAAAAAGGAAGCTGAAGTTGCCCTAAAGCTGACTTGGACATCTGTTCATACAGTCACTGAACAACACAAGCCTGATGGATAGTATTGGACTAGGTTATGGTAAAAAGGGCTCCAAGGAGCCATGTGTTAGGTGTATACCATCATGAATCAGTCTTACAAACTGCTTATTTATTGATTTATTTATTTATTTTAACATTTGTTTACTGGGAAAGTCTGACTTGGAACAAAGCCAATTTTAAGCGAAACCCCGGGAAGAAACGCTCCAGATGCATGTGTTTGAAAAATGGGAGGAAACCAGAGCACCTGGAGGAAACCCACATGAACGCAGGGAGGACATGCAGACTCTGCACAGAAGGCACTCCAGCCGAGAATCAAACCAGAGAACCTCTTGCTGTGAGGCGACAATGCTACCATTGCGCTGTTATGTTTATTTATTTGACATTTGTTTACCGGGGTGGTCCGACTGGGTTGGTCTGACTGAGTGTACAGAACCCATTTTCAGTGAAGGCCCGGGGAGAGAAGCTCCACATATAGTACAACACAAATACAGTACAGTACACAAACAATACAAGAAACATGAAGAATCTTCTTCGTCTTCTTATGGCTTTTCCAAGTTAGGGGTCGCCACAGTGGATCACCTGTCTGCTCATGATTGGCATTGGAGTTTTATGGTGTCGAGCTGCCAGCCCGGCACCCAACCTTCCACACAAGGTACACACATGCACACACTCACACCTACGGCCAATGTATTGTGTCCAATCCACCTACATAAAGAATACTATACAAAAATAAGTCGACTGAATGTAAACTTGGTTACAAGATACACCTGGACAGTTCTATAGGGTTATATCATTACAGACAATTTTAGTCATTCTAACAATATATACATAGCCTATGAGTAGATACTGTGTATAAAATAGTATGTAAGTAGTACAATGTTACAATATTTGGAATTCTGTTGTTTGTCTTTTGGCTTTTTCCCGGTAAGGGGTCACCACAGTGGAACTCCAGTCCGCTAATGATTGGCAGTAGATTTTTACGAAACTCTGAGGTGCCAGCTCGACGCACAACCTTCAACGAAGTCACCCATTTACTCACGCATGTCTTTCGAATGCTACCCAACCATGGGGAGGACATGCAGACTCCACACAGAAGGCACACCCAAGCCAAGAGAATTGAACGGGAGAACCTCTTGCTGTGAGAATATGTATGTTGTTATAATTACTGCTGCAAGAATCTTTCCTAAAAAAAGATACCATAGTGACAGACCTTTGAGCGATCCATTCTTCAAGCAATTAACTTATTTTGAATCTGGATTTGAATCTGGATACTCTTCCACATAACTGCATGCTGCAATATGGAAAGAACTGCTGTGTAGTTACAGTTAACAATTATTACATTTTTTTTTTGCTTGGGAAATCAAAGAAAGTGTTCAGTAAGGGAGTAGGTAAACATATTTAATGTTCATCAAATGCTTATAAAAATATATTTTTCCTAGATGCCTTCTCCTTCCATGCTTACTGAGCACCATTCCTTCTCTTGTCCATCCAAAACTTGTTCAGTTGGCAATGGGGAGTCCCCAGCACAAGGGCAAGGGTTGACAACATGGGGACATTATTTATTTGATTTATTTATTTTATTTAGCATTTATTTACTAGTAGGGTCCGAATGGAATGACAAACCATTCCCTTTTCAGCAGAGGCCTTGGAAGAAAAGCTCCTTTGTATAAAACACATTTATACATTTTTTTTAATTTTGTTCATACAGACAAAATAGATAATTTAAGACAAAAACTCAAGATAGGGATATATACATATGAACTTATGCACTTGTGATTAAAATGGCATAGAGGTTATTTACAACAAACATGCAGTTAATTATTCCATTAGATATTAACAGTATACATAGAGCTTATGTTTCATTTAAATAGAACAGCACACTAGAGGAGAAGACATAGGTTATCAGGGATAAATGTGAACAGTAAGTTGTTAGGTTGGCTCAAGAAAGGAGAAAGAAGTAGGTAAGGCTACCAGGGGAAGTTGTGGTTTAGAGATAGACAGGATTGGGGTAGAGGAGTAGAACAGGGAATAAGAATTGGAATATATATAGTAGTTTAGGGGTAGCACTGAGGTTGTGAGAAAAAAAAACAAAAGGTAGTTAGAGTATATGATGCAGATTTAGGCAACCACTGAAGTAATTTATGCCCTCACCAGTATCTGCCAATGTCAGCAATAAGAGCATTTCTATTACACCTTACTATAATCTCATGGTAACTAATGTAAACACCTGTGTCACCACAATCCCTTGCAAGTGTATTCTTCCCACATGCTAACAAAAAGTACCATCATCAGCTTAGTACAGCCAAGCCCATGTTCCACTCATTCCTGGCCATATTCTGATGCCTCATAAGCATCCATTTGCTTGGTGATAATTAGCCAACTGGAACAACCACTCTATTCCCCAGGATAGGTTGGCCATCTTATTTAAAATGTCTATACTTGATTTTTGAAAGATTGTGATTGTGGAGCTTTTCTTCCCACTCCTCCACTGAAAATGGACACTTTCTGGCCCAGTCAGACTTTCCCAGTACGCAAATGTCAAATATATAAATAAATAATAAATCTTACTTCACTACATGACTCTTCTAGTACCCAAGCTGCTGTCTGAATTCAGGTTGTCTGGGTCGCAGTCAAGGCTGTATCCCTGTAATCCACAGAGCTATACAAAACTGATATATTGATTTTGTGCAATGGGTTATGCTAGAATTTAAGTAAGAAACTGTCATATCTACATGGTTTGTGGTTATGTACATATGTGTGTGCGTGTATTGCATGTGTTTGTTTGTGTGTGTGTGTGTGTGTGTGTGTGTATATATATATATATATATATATATATATATATATATATATATATATATATACATACATATATATATATATATATGTGTGTGTGTGTGTGTGTGTGTATATATATATATATATATATATATATACACACACATATATATATATGTGTGTGTGTGTGTGTGTGTGTGTGCGTGCGTGTGTATGTATGTATGTATGTATGTATATTTTGGCTTATTTATTTATTTATTGCCTTTTGTTCACCCAGGATGGTCCGACTAGGTACTCAAGCCCATTTTCAGTGAAGGCCTGGGGAGAAAGCTCCCTTAAAGTTACAAAAAATACAAAAATTATTTACAGAGAGAGAAAAGAATTTCATTTTCTTAACAGCAGAAATTGGGTTTTAGAATCATGCAATTGGTAATACTGGTCTTTTGTCTTTTGGACAGATAGCTACAGAACCAAGTAAGAGCTGAATGAGACAGTGATAGGGAAAACAGTTCATTGATTAGGGGCTGGTGGGATACTGTGTCAAATGCTTTTGACAGATCCAGGAACAGGGAGATATTAGGTTACCACTGTAAAGCTGCTGTTGTGCTGTGGTGTGGTCAAAAGCCACATTGTGTGGAGGAGAGTAGCTTGTTGTTTGAGATGGGTTAGAAGTTGTTAGTGTATGCATCTTTTGTAAGATTTTGAAGAAAGGGGAGAGAATTGCATTGGGTGGTATTTGGAGTGGTCTGTGCCTCATCCACCTTTGTGAAGTGGTATAGTATGTGAATTTTTCCAGAAAGTGGGTACATAGTTTTCTGTGATAGTTCTGTTTATGAGTATTGAGATGGGGTATGCCAGGATGTCGGCAACTTGCTTATGGGTGCGAGTTTGTTAGAAGCTAGTGCAGTGATTTTCAGCTTTTGAATGTCATTTTTGATAGCTGAGGTAGGTATTTGGTGGAAAGCAAAGAGAGGTATTGTGAGCATTATTGGTGGGGATAGAGGGATGGGAGGGTGGATTAGATTCCATTAGAGTTAGGACAGCATGAATGAAGTATGTGTGTTGAATTGGTGGCTATGGGGTCCATGTCATTGTTTGTGGTAGGAGATGGGGCGGTAGTTTGACCGGGGTATAGTAGTTTTTTTATGTTTTTTCTGGAATTACTTGGACTAGTAATAATGTCTGCCTTAAAGTGAGTGAAAGAATTCTGCTGTTTACACTGATTTCTAAGTTGTCCAAAAATTTGCCACTTTTGTGATGTTCTGTCTTTATTCCACGCCTTCCTGGCGTTGTCTCTATTTAGCAAGAGCTGTTTAGTTTCTTTATTGAGACATGCAGCAGGACTGCTTTTGGCTCTTTTTCTTCTTATGGAAGCTAGCTCATTTAGTACATAAAGGAATGTGTTATTGAAATGGTTAACTGCATCTTCTACTGATAGAAAGTCTAAAGTCTGTCATTCTTTTTTTGGGGGGGGTATGAGAGTGGGAATGTAACACTTGTGAATATGGGTACATTCTGGAACCTGGTGTGCAAATTACTGTGCATTTGTAGAAACCCTATCCACAAATCGTTTACTTGGTAGCCATCATCTCTATGAGTTACATCTCAGAGCTTCAGGCCCTTATGTACAGGAAAACCTATCTGGTCTTTCTCAAGTATAGGGTGTCCTCAGGATATTTCCTCATGAAGGTGATTTCATAGGCTTTCCTGAACCAATCATACTCCTAACCCTTCACAATCAAAGCTCAGACATTAACTTTTTCTTGCTGTACTTTATATATTCTTGCTGTGGTTATACCTAAAGGTTCTATACATTAGAGTAGAAACTTGACTGTAAAATGACTGTCTTCAAGGAAATCTTTAGGGGTTTATACTTCAAGTCCTATTACGTTACCCATCTACATACCTCTGCAAGTGCTCAAGTACGAAGAGGTTGGTATGTGAATGGTACAGCAAGGGCATATAACCTGCTCATGAGGATATCCTCTCAGATAAGCCTTAACTTCCTTCGGAGTTGTTACATCCTGGCAGGCTCCCAATTCTACCACAGATACAGTGATGGGTTTATGTCTTCAAGTTAAATCCACTACCCCTCCCCCCAGTAAAGAAGCAGGCAGGCTAGGCTTCATCATTTCTGCCTCTCCCTGCCTGGATCCTTCACTACCCACTAACTGACCCTGGTTGTGGTCCACCCCTGAGTACGGATGTTACCTACACAAGGTGTGTTTGTTTATGAAGATGGGCAAGTTGTTCATCTGCTTTGTTTCAGTGTCTGTGAAGAAATCTAAACCATTATGCCAACCACTAAACCCTAAAAAAGATTAGAACCCAATACCCTTGGTACACACAAACAGCACTTTAACAGAGGATTCTTCTCTACACTACTGCTAAACAGATGTTGCTAAATGCAGAATTTTACAGAAAAATAGAGCCAGGTTTTTATCGGTGAAGAAAAAGAATTAATTCAAAAATGGTTTTATCAGATCAGATGCTACAATAGGAATGCACGTTATTTTTTACATTCATATGGCCCTGTCGGTGGGGAGTATGTATTTGTATAGCATTTTATCCATTAATGTGTTCTCATATTGTCATATATGTCAATATTTGTATCAGCTTATGTTGGTTTCATGGTGTATGTACATCACTGCAGTTATGTATTTTTCAGGAATTTGCATCCTTATGATAATAAATATATGTAAAACATACATGCTTCTTTGGGATACTCTGTGGTGTGTCCTTAAATGAATGTACTGAATCTTCAAGCATGCTTTTTGTTAGACAGTGCACGCATGTGTGCATGCTTATGAAAATTGGTGTGACTGCCTTTTTAAGCAGAAACTGTTGTGTCTTTCTGAATCATCAGCCTGTTTGCATACAGAGTAGGCAGTGTGGAGGTGAGTTAGGGGTTAATCTTTCTTACAGATCAAGTACATATCTCTCTGTGAGCTGGTAAAAGCCAACTCTTTTCTGACTCATACTTGCATACCAGAAGTTACAAATATTTTGCTTTGAAAGGCAAAATATACATGTGAAGGGGAATGTGAAACATTTATGGACGAAGTTAATGTTACATTGAGGGAGAAATGGAATCTCACATACGGTGTTACAAAGGACATAAGGGATGAATAGCCAAAAAATGGTAAATAGCCAAACAGGATGCGGGCAGAACAGTCACACTATACTTATGGAAGAGACTAATAAGAAAGTACAAGACAGGTAGTACACCTGCAGGCCAGGTAACAGTAAAAGAGTATTCTTCTGGCAAACTCTGCTAATTTATAGTTAAATGGGAATATTTCTCAAGTAAATTAATATGGAAGTGGAGGGGCACTGACAGGAGAGACTAAAGAAAAATTGAAGGGGGAAATACAAATAAACCCCCAAAATGTCTAACAGTGATAAGAAGGCAATCACTAAAGCAAATCAAAATGTAAATGAAAAGTAGAAATAATAACATCATATCAAGTTTGCTAAAAGCAGACACACCACATTGCCATACTTTTCAATTCCTCAAGTAATTTTTAATATATCCATGAAGGGAAACAAGAGATCACCAGGTGGGCTAATATGGAGAAGGAAGGAGGTAGGCAGGACATTTTTCAAACAGATTAATAAGCACATGAGAGGTAGAACAGTCACAGGATGTGTTAGTTTTAGAATGGTGAGAGCGGGACAGTTGCTTAACAAAATAATAGGGAGAGTAGTAAAAGACAGCTTGTCTTGGGATGGGTTAAGAACAAAAGAAGTAGAATGTAAACGGCAATGTGTAAAGGCAGCACTAAAAACCCAAAACAAAAAATAAAAATATTTTCTCTTGCTTGCTCCAGTGTGATGATATATCTCATAGCTACACATAAAAGAAGGAATATTCTGGGGTTCAGCGCATTCCTCTTTTAACATGATTTTACAACACAAAGCTCAACATGACCTATGTTACCAACCAGTAAGTGCTGTCCCTGAAAACATTCATACAGAGCTGAAGTGGGAAGAACGGCTCACATAAATAGATTCTCTGAGAGGTAAGGGGGTGTGGCATTCTTGGGGAAGTCTGTTAAAGAACTGAAGAGGTGAGACAGCTGATGGACAGGTTGTTATAGCTACAAATAAAATACAAATAATGTAGAGTAAAAGCTTCTACAGTAATGATTGGTGAAATGGAACATGTATGGTGCTGGATGGATTGTACAGAGAAGATGAAGGCAGAATACTATCGGCGGAGAAGTGAAAGAGATGTGGGACACTCATAAAACAGTTTAATAAGAAAGCATAGTAGAAAGCAGGAAATTCATGCATCGGATAATAGAACAACAGGCCAATACAAAGTGGAAGGTCAAGAAGAGACATTCACTATACAGACTGTTGAAGGAGTGTGATATTCAAAATATAGGTTAATAGAAAGCAAGTGGTAAAGGAGACAATACTTGGACATATTAATAAAGAAACAAGAAGAAACAGAATCATTCAAAGTGCAAATTACTAAAGAAGTATGGAAGAAGACTTATTCTTAGGATAACTTAATAAAGAGGGGATGTGGAAGCATAGCTTTGATGAGACAGATTAATATAAACATGGAATGGAAGGTGACAACTACATGAGGCAGGTCAATACAGTTCAGTTGCCATAACTTCTTTCACCTATATAAAACTTTATAATAATGTCAGATTCATGACTGTAAACATACAAATCTTTTTACATGCCATCCTTATATTCTCATATTTGTGCATTCTAAATTTAATTTTCATTGTGTCACTTTATGGTATGACTTTAAAACCTTGCTTTATGTTTTGCTCATCTCTCTAGGCTATGGTTGTAAAAGGTCCATTTGAAACAATCCACCATCTGTTTTGTCATTTGAAAACATAAATAAAACAAGCAGGGAATGGAAGGAACATTTGGCATATGAGGGACAGGTTAAAGACAGCAGTAAAAGGGGTGTGTGATGATAATTATCAGAAAGGCTGATGCAATAGTGAGTTTGTGGAACAAGTTCAGTGATGTAATTGTGGGAGGGGGCATATCTCCAACCATCACTATCACATTTTGTTTACTTAACACATGCCTGTTCTTCCTTTCTGACCTTCTACTGTTAAAGGTTACTGTGATTTGTAATAGGTCCTTAAAGACAAAAAAGGGTTTCTGGTGTATTTCTTCTCTTCTCAAACTCTGATATGGAGCAACTTGCACTTTCTCAAGCAAATTCACTGTAAGGACGTGGGAAAGAATCAGTATGCAACATCACTTCCCACTTAAACTCAGAAATGGAGTGAAGATCACCAGGACAGAATGACAAATATCACAAACAGCCACAGCAATAATCACTTTGCCTACATTGAATCTAATAAAAGTAAATTATAAATCAAAATAAACCAGAGCAAACATCACTTTCTTGAAAAAAAAATATCTGCTAGTAACTCTGTTGGAACTCTGGGGTAGAAATGGACCACCCAGGAGGAGACGCTAACATATTGCTCTTTATTATTACAGCTATTTGTTCCATTCATAGCAGTTTCTAGCAGTTTACGCAGAGGATTAAGAATATATGCTGTTAATGAACTGCCTCCTGTGGTCCAAGGTTTGACTTCCTCAACATCCATTGGCAGTGTAACTTTGAGCAAGTCACTTAAATAGACAGTGCTACCCAGCTGAGTCTGCCAAAGGTCTAAAGGCACAAGTGCCCTGCCCTGGTTAACAAATAAAAATAAATTAAAAATCATAGACAGCTAAATCTTCTAAAGTAAGGCAATGGATTCTTTCAATATTGGTTAGATAGAGACAAAACTGAATTTACAGCAGTCCATTCACTTAGATCTGACTGGTGAACTCTGCTTGCCATCAATGAATGCGTACAGAAAGTTCTGCATTATGTGCTGTATTAGAAGTAATGGTTCCTTTAGTAACTACCCTAACCTTCAGGATAAGCTTTCACTGTTATTTGTTCATGATGTTTCTTAATCAATACAAGTAGTTTGCACATTCTGGAATGTTGCTTGGCCTTCCAAAAAGTCTGTTTCAAAAATCATATAAAATAAACAAGTTAGTATATAAGGAGAGTTAGTAACCCAGCCATCACAGCGTTAACACCTTAAGAGGATAATTAATTGTATTAATGAGACCTGTTTCACCTCTGGGCCTCTTAAACAATTTGCACTTTGTCCTTGAGTAAGTATAAAAACTCAGAGGTAATTACACTTACTAAGGGGGTACAATGGCAATGTGGGAGGCCTGCCCCTTAAAAAAGCCAGGGATGCCTTTTCTGAAGTGCGTGTTTAGTTCATTATTATTTTCATTCTGTAGGACTGCTGTGACCTCTTTTTCTACTGCAAAATCTATAATGCTAAACAAGTCACTGAATCACAATTAGCAAAAGGTTAGCTTTATACTCCAGCACCTCCAAAAATAAACTACCACTACACCTACAGAAACCTTCTAGTTTAAAGCAATTCAAAATACAACTAGACAAATCTGTCTTTGAAACATTTCAATAATGCCTGACTACTGATATTTGCTTTCTGATATCTTAATTCAGGACATTCCAGTATTTTATTTAGCTCCTGCCATGCATGCCTCCAGCTGCTACTTACTGTGATGTGGCATACAAGACAACACAGACCACTCAGTCTCCAGCAAACCTCACTGAGTTCTTTCCCTCCTTCCATACAGTTTGAATCACTATCATAACATTTGTAGAAGCAAAGTCCCCAGATTAGACACCTAAAATACATACTCCATAGACAACTACTCAGGATCCTTGCTACACTTTCTTTACTGCCTGGGAGTACACTAAGTGGAACAAGGCTGAAGGGCTAGAGTTGAGGACACTTGCACATGTCTTACCACACTAATATGGCCTAATTGGATGTGCATAGTGCTTGACATCTGTTGTGATGTGTCCTGCAGTTGCAAGAATGCATGCTTAGCAAGCACAGCTTAACATGATTGCCAAGCTCCATGCAGGCCTCTTATGACAAAGTACCATTACTATCATGAGCTACCCCGTGTACCATGGCTTATTCACTTGACACTCAATACTTGTCAGATGCTTGCATATTGTTTTGTGCTTTCAGTGAATCCAGGCTGGCTGACCTTTGGAGACAAGGGTAAGGGAGTGTTCCTCCCCAACCTCCCCAGAGAATGGGACTACAAGATTTCAGAGGTCCTTGTATCTAAGACAGACAAGGATAATGATACCTCCCCTGCCTACAGCTCATCTCCAGAGGACCCTTCTTTTGGAAGAACTCTCAGGGTTGTGAAGTCCTCTATGGAGTGGCCTGTAACTCAGTGTCTAAGGAAGGAAACTATGGACACTTTGGTGATTACCATGAAAGTTCTTGTCCTACAGCATAACAGCCTTACAGTCTGGAAAAATCTGGATTCAGTTCCCTCTGCTCCAAAGAAGACAAATGTCAACCATAATCCCCTATCAGGGAGTGGTGTCATCCTGGCCAAGCATCCTAGTACATAGTCTTACATGATCTCTTAGGTCCAACTACAGGTCTCAAAGACTGCAATACCCTTCTACTCTGCTGCATGATAACGTGTCAAAGTTTTTGGAAAGAGTAGATAACAGGGTTTTACCATCTGTCACTTTGCATCCTGTAAACTAAGCAATGGAAAAACAGGAAGAGTTCCCTGATTCTGGGGTCAAGAAAACTCTGGAAAACACCACTTCAAAGATTTTCACAGTGAGATTTTACACAACTTACTGCAACTTGCTGATGATACTGTGGAACGGTACAAGATTTAGGAATGCACCTACTCAGGAAGACATTTCATACTCCCTTCCTTTGAGAATGAGCTAAGGTAGACCATTCTGGGACCCCTATATGAATAAGTTTGGCAGGGCTTTGTCAAAAAAGTAGCTACCATGGAGCATCATTACTACACTCTCTAGCTCCTCCATCTTCCTCTATGCCCAGCCAATTCTTCTTGAAGAAAGAATGTCCTTCAAAGGATGAGGAAAGCCAGCTTTTTCTTATGAAGTCTTTAGGAAGGATGATTCCATTGGCATAACAGTCACATCTCTGAATACTCTGCAGAACCACCTGTGAGACGTCAGTTCTCTAATTTTACCAGACTGGAGGGCTATAACCACAGGCAGGTGGACTCTAGACAAAGTCAAGGATAGAGCTGTCTTAGAGTTTACGGACTTCCACCAGAAAAACAAAAACTCTGCTCAGGGACCAGGCTGCCTCTGTATAGCTGTCATAATAGATTCAGACTGCACTCCACAAAAAGGGTACAAAGATGGTTCCCTCACTGGAGGAAAGTGAATAGTTTTAGAGTATGGAAGACATCTGTTTCATCCTGGATCTTAGCAACTTCAAAAAACATATCTAGTACATAGGTTTCAGATGATGATGCTTTCCCTTTTGCAGAAGGGTACATGACTGTGTCAGTGACCATAACAAATGCCCTTCAGTACCTTTTGTGCTTGGGACCCACATAGAAGGTTCCTTTCTTTTCATTCCTGATAGGCTTCACTTTCAGTACAAAGTGTTGTTTTATTTTTCCTCTATGCCTAAAGTGTTTATCATGGTTTTAGCAGGAAGCCTTGCATGTAAAGGCATTTAGTGACCCTAATGAGTAATTATGGCTTGGGCCTCCCCCAGTGACTGCAGGAACTAGGGGATCTTCATAAACTGGGACAACTACCTTAAGATTTCAGCTCAGAGGATTGTTTCATCAGGTAAGAACTATTCATTGTTGGTTATTACTGTGTTCAAAGAATGACCATGAAAACAGAGTTGGCACCCTGGCTTGTGTGACATCATGAGGTCCAGACTCAGACCCTCCTATGCTTCTTGGGCCTTATGCCCATATATCTTTATGATTCTAGTCATATGGCTGAGTACATGCATGGTGAAATATTAATTCTTCCAAAGCCATCATGCTCTCACAGACCTTATTTTACTGTCTGAATCTTGTCACTGTTACCTAGAGTCCCAAAAATCTCACTATGGGCTCTTACTTCCTGCAGGAGTACATGTTGCAGGAAAGATTGTGGATATTTTGTCTGTATGTTAAAGAGCTCATTTTCGACAGGTAGAGTTGCCACTCCAGGAATGGTGTCTGCATAAACTATTGGAGGTATGTACAATTTTTCTCAACTTAAATATTTCTGGAAAGGGAAGTAAAATTAGATTCTTCTGTGCTCTGTACATATAATTAGGCTATGGACTGTAATATGAATAAATAGGGTAGTACAAGGTGTTGCTCCCTGGGTAGAAGACTGACCTAGGTCTGTCAGTGCTCTGCAGATCAGGGCATCACTCGAAATGCTCTTTACATCCTGGGAAGATAGATTCAGTGGCAGACTCATATTTGCTCCTGGAGACATCTCTTGGAACTGTATTACATGGAATCATGTTTGCCATGATCCTCAAGGAGAAGACAGCCAAGAAACTGACCTGACCACCATTATTCTCTAGTGCATTACTCACGTCCTGTACCAGGAACAATTCCAGGATGCTTTTCAACTTTACCCCATAACTTCCCATCTCATTGCTACATTTAAGGAAGGAAGACTAAAAGTCATTCTTGCTGTTTTGTAATAGTAAGAGAGGGCTCAGTTTCTTTTATTCCTAGCAGCACAGAAAAATATCCTGGAAAACCTGCAACCACATCCTTCTTGGACACATGAAGGTAGTAAGGGTCAGCTTTGGTCTTTTTTGAAAGAATTTAGCAGAGAAGCATGAAATTCGTGGAACATTGGAAAGATGCATTGGGATATTTCCTGCCGTTGGATGGAGAATGTCTTTACGTCATGCTGTCCTTGCCGTGCTGCACCGAGCAGAACCAAGGTAGTTTTGCTTTCTCCTGAGATGCTCTATTCCCAGATGCTTTAGCAAGACAAGATCTCCTAATACTCAGATTAAGGGAGAACTAGCATACAAAGCCTCAGCTATTCCATCGCCAAGGTGAATTCCTCTGGCAACTCTGAACATCATTTCCTTGTGAACAGAAGAACTGTGGTCCAGCACAAACTGATTAAGCAGTACCTATGTTGCCCGTCTTTGAAGAAACGTTAACCTCCTTGTGGCTGATACCTCATGACTGACAGGCTTGTCTGTCATCCTTTATAACAGGCTATTTCAATGATCTGTTATTTGTTTATGAGAAAATGCTTTTCTCAGTATCTGTTACCTCTGCCTGCAAGATCTATAGTGAACGGTAACCATATGGAATGTTGGGACACACTACAGTGAGTCCTGAAATATGAAGATCGACAAGCCAAAAGATCAGACTTGCGTATATCAAGTCTGAGACGCCATTTCTCAGAATTTTGCCTTTTCACCAAGGTATGGCAATCTTGGAGTTGGTATACATAGGTTCGGGGGGAGATGGGGGGCTTGGCCCCCTGCAAAAAGAAGTTTCAAGAAGAACAGTAATTTTTGAGATTCGCTCTTCTCCTGTGTTGTCAGTCTTTTTTTTTTTTTTTGGTTTGTTCGCACTCAGCATTTTGAGTGAACTCTATTCGATCTTTCACAAAGATCATGTGTCCCTTCAGACTAATCCATTCTTATTTCCTGAATGTGGTGAAACAGTTACCCTTAAACCAATCCAGTCATCATTTTACCTGTTTGGGAAGCAAACCTGAAGATGACATGAATTCAGGAAGGCAGACCACATGTTTATTCATTTGCTCTACCTTAGAGGGAACTTGCAGTGGCTAGGCAAACACTAAGTGGACTGCTACCTGCATTGTCTTTGCCATTAGATGCTGACCACCAGCTGGAAAATGTTTCTGTTTAAGGCCACTTTTCCAGGTTATGTATACCTCTATTCCTTGTTTCAGATTTCTCTGTGGCAAACATCTGTGCCATTTCACCATTGTTTCACACCTTCATCAAGAATTATTACTTGTACTATGATTTTATGAATTAGTTCTCATTTGCTACATCACTGTTTCAGGTTTCAGTCTTCTGAGTCCTTGCCTTATGGCTTTTCTTTGGCATTTGCTTCCCAAACAGGTATACATTTTTCATGGGCTTGGGACTCTTCTAAACAGTTGCCCACTCTAAAAAGTCAAGATATAACAGATTCATACTTGTCACATCACTTGATCTGCGAGGAGACTTTCTACAGTGGTGTTTGTTATTCTTCCTGTATTTGAAAGGCCTCTCAATTCAATATCTGTGTATGGATTTCATTGCAAGATGGCGAAGAATGTAGTTTTATCGTCTACTTTTTAATATACTTTGCTTGCTCAGTGTAAGGCAAGAGTCAAACTGGGGAGCAAAGGGAATGAGGCACCCCCTAATCTGAAATATGATTTTATACAATCTGCATAGGCACGTCAGAGAGTCTGCAAGGTAAAGAAAATTCTGAAAAGTGCTAAGCTGGGCATGTCACAACAAATCTCAACAATTACTCACTGCAGAAAACCTTACTCACAGATCAGCTGATACGGTAATTGCATATTTGTTACCAAAGCCATAACAAGACAGAATGAAGGAAGAGATTGTTGTGGATACAAGCTATAGGGATCCCAATCCGCTCTGTAGAACAGGTGTCAATCAGTCCATGCAAGGAGCATCAGCAATAATTTAAGCAGCCATGATTGTAAATAACAGTCAGTTGTTACTCAGCCTGAAGAGCCTTTTTTAACATCAGTTAAAGACAGCAGTAGCAAGGATCTATTCTCAACTCTAGTCTGAGGGGACTTTTTTTTTCTTTTGTACTTTTTTGGTTCCCCAACTTCAAACTGGGGTGGGCCCCAAATGAGAGAAATGCCCAGAACACCAATCCTGCTACATCTTTGTGTATTACTTGCAAAAGCATAAATACAATATAAATGGATTAATAACAATTAAGGGATTCAATGGCAAAAGGTCCTAAACTTGCTCACTTACTATGGCCCTATATGAGATGCGCTCAGTTCATCCCATTTAAGATCAGGTTTCACCATGACTCCACTTCCTGTAGGACCACTTGTACAACACTGTCCCTCTGTCTATTCGCTGTTGTAGTATATTCAGGTCTTGTAATCAATTATTTCACCATTTTATGGCATCTTAAGCATCCCCAGTACCACTGTGTTATGCTTTATTTTTGATCATTGTGTTACACCTTTTCTGTACTTGAGAAGGGGAATATTTAATGACTCTTGCACAGAGTTAAGTTCTTTTCCTGTTTTCAAAATGACCCAGCAATGCCTTTTACTCTCCCTGTCTACTTATTCCTTCTATTACTTGGATCTATTATGTTACTTAGTCAGTTGTTCCTACTCAGAAAATGTTATCCATCCTGTACCTTATCCAGTGAGTGCACTTTGCATGATGACATTTCAGTCATGTTGTTGTGTTTACCATATTTTTATGATGACCATAGTGTCCAAGTTGTGCGTATCTATCAAGTTTAACAATTCAAGTAGCTTTCACTGAAATCATTAAACATTATGTATTGCAGTCACACCATGTTTAGCTACAGCCATCTCCCAGTTTGTCTATTATTACAAGACTTCATACAGTTTATTTCTAGCTTCACAATGTTTTTGCCAACTTTCCCAATTTCTGAATTTTTGGGGAGGCTAGGTTTCCCCTAATGACATGCTGTGTCAATTCAATGGCTAATTTAAATGCCCACTAATGAAGTGCTTAAATCTAAAACTTAGGATGATGGTTCCATGAAGGACAGCTGCAGAAGAGTCGGTCAGTACTAATCTTTCATTAAGCTTGACCCCTGCAAAATGTGTAGAACTGGAAGTATCTGGGTATTTAACCTGACGGCAATTTATCTTCCTAAAAGTATTACGCAGTGTGAGTAAACAGAAAAATAAATAAATAAACACATACATACAATTGTGGATACTGTCAGATCAAGTGCCAGCATACTTCTAAAACAATAAAAAACATCACACAGTGTATTCTAACTGTATAATTACCTTACCTTTCCACATTACCAAATATATCTGACAGTAAACTCCATAAGGCAGTCATATCTTATTACAAAATAGTATTATTCATAACAGGGAATGACGCCTGTTACCAAGAACTGTACAATACGAAATAAAGTTACTGGATTCACTTAATTAACAAATTGATAATACCCTAAAATTCTCTTGGATCAGAAATTCTCTATGAACAGCTATGTCATGATTTAACCTGTTTCCTAAGTTGACATTAGCCCAACAGACAACTACTGTCATCACTTTAGAGCTCCAAACACATCCACCAAGATAGACTGAACACCAAATAAATGTGTCATCCGCTGCATAGCAAAATTTGCCTGTAGCAAATTGTATACTCACAATACCTTATTTGTAAAATAATGCCATTTATTGAAAAAAATAAAGGTGCAAACCTTAAAATTACCAAAAACTTTTGAACAAATTTTTGAATTTACCCACTGTGGGAGTACATGTAAATTATTACTTAACTAGTCTTTTTAAAGCATTTGCCTCTTGAGTTATAATAAACTGTTAATTGTCTAGAAACTTAAAAAGTGCTTTGAAAATATGCATCCTTTCAGTAGTGATATATTTTATATTCACAGCACACAATCTGACTTTAAATGCTTCTCCACAGTGTCCATCTTTATAAGATAATATTGTCATAACTGGTGTATATCAACTTTAGGTACAACTCAACTACGGAATTGTCTGTGTCAATCAAGTTTTGTTTTTCATTTTATGCATTTAAGGATATGTTATACATCTGAATAAAAAATGGATATGAAACATACGTATATGGAAATATGCTTATCCATATAAAATATGTTTCTGACATATGATTAAGCATCTAACTGTGTGGAGCTTTTATCTCTGTGTCTACTCTCTACACAGACTTTTCTTGGTAGGACTTACACAGTTCAAAAAGCATAAAAACAGAATCCTAAAGTACTTATTGGTGATGTGCATGGAAATTCCAGGGCAGCGGAATGAGTATTTATGTTGTGACTTTAATTTCCAATGAATTCCTGGTGACTTGACAAGGAACAGCCCAGGATCTTCATATTACAGTGCTATACTTTTATTAACAGGGTAATTCCATTAAGCTAAAGAGCATTTGGCTATGATAACCCAAAGAAACCAGCTCAAAACAACATTTAGTGAGAGATACATCACACAAGTTATGCAGCTACAGGGCTCTCTAAAACAGATTCTCTTTAAATTTCCTGTGGAGGGTAGTCATTTAACATAGTGCTGTTTCTGCCTTCAGCAGATTTTATTTATTTATTTTATTTTACATTTGTTGACCGGGCTAGTCCAAATGGATACATGTCCACTTTCAGTAGAGGCCCGGGGAGATAAGCTCCATTAAGCTAATAGAAAATACATGGATGATAGAGATTAGCATCAATAACTTGACTACAAAGTTTAGAAAACAATACACTACTACTAGATACATATTTACAGAGTAGAGGGTTTGACACTCATCATGTTGAAGATTAGAAGACAATACACTACTACTAGATACATATTTACAGAGTAGAGGTTTTGACATTCATCATGTTGAAGATTAGAAGACAATACACTACTACTAGATACATATTTACAGAGTAGAGGTTTTGACATTCATCATGTTGAAGATTAGAAGACAATACACTACTACTAGATACATATTTACAGAGTAGAGGGTTTGACACTCATCATGTTGAAGATTAGAAGACAATACACTACTACTAGATACATATTTACAGAGTAGAGGTTTTGACATTCATCATGTTGAAGATTAGAAGACAATACACTACTACTAGATACATATTTACAGAGTAGAGGTTTTGACATTCATCATGTTGAAGATTAGAAGACAATACACTGCTACTAGATACATATTTACAGAGTAGAGGGTTTGACATTCATCATGTTGAAGGCTAAGAAAAAAGATCACGATTCAAACTAATAATTAATTTATTTCAAAATTCTAAGTGAAAAAAAAAAGTAGTTAATATATACATAGAGGAAACGTGCTCTCAGTAGAATGCTTGTTTTACAGTTATGACTCAGAGGTAGATTTTAGAAAGACTAGGCTAGAGTTAGAATTAAGGAAGATGACTATTTTTATTTATTTTATTTTACATTTGTTTACCGGGCTAGTCCAACTGGATATATGTCCATTTTCAGTGGAGGCCCGGGGAGAAAAGCTCCGCTATAAACTACTAAAGCAAGTTAAGCTTATACAAAAAGAAATTAAAATAATGCAAAATTAAAAGGATATAAAAACAGTATTTATGAAACCTAACATATCCAACTGCAAGTTGTAAAAGCATCAGAGTACACAATGCGGCTTGGCGTAGAGCAGAATAATGAGTATTAACTAGAAAACTGTATTTCAGAAATAAAATAGAAATAAAAAATTGAGATATGTATTTATTTGAAGAGGAATTACAAGACGGTAGAAATTGAGAACTAGAAATAAGGGGATAAAGGAATCAGAGGGCAAGTAAGACAAAAAGTTCAACTAGGGTTGGTACAAGAGCAGAACCAGTGGTTGGAAAGGAAGAGTTTTAGTTTAGCTTTAAAAATTGGGAGTGAAGATATTGTAGTGAGGTATTGAGGTAGTTGGTTCCATATTTTGCCAACTGAGTTGGAGAATATGGAGTCACCTGCTAAGTTATTTGATTGGGAAATTTGGATCAGTATTTTGTAAGAAGAGCATAGGTTCCTCAGATTATTGTAGGGTTGTATGAGAGAGGAGAGTGTTGGAGTGTTGTTAGGGTGATAAAGGGCTTTATGGGCAATGGTAAGTTGGTAGAATTGTATTAGGTTGGGTAATTCAAGCCAGCCTAGTTTTTTAAGATTTAGACAATGGTGAGTCCTATAAGGAGAAGCTATAGCGAATCTGGCTATGTTGTTGTAGGAAGAAGCTAGTTTATTGAGATTGTGCTTAGAAAGATTAGTGTAGATGGTGGAAGCATAAAGAAGGGTAGAGATTAAGTGTGTTCTAGCAATGGTAGTTCTGGTTTCGGGGGTTAGGTAAGCTTTGATTCTATAGAGAGAACCCATTTTTCTGTTAGTAGCCTTAATTGTAGAGTTGATATGAGTGTCAAATTTAAGTTGGTTGTCAATGGTAATACCCAAGAGTTTAGTGGCTTGGTCTGGGGAGATGAGGGTACCATTATTGGATGTAAGTGTGAAGTTAATAGAGGGGGATAGGTGAGTGGGTGTAAAGAGCAGGAGTTTGGTTTTTTTGGGATTGAGGAGTAGACAATGATTCGAGAACCATTGCTCTATAGTTGTGAAGGTATTTTGTGTGAGAGTATGCAGCTCATTCTGAGTGGAGGCTGAAGAAATAATGGTTGTGTCGTCAGCGTATTGAATGCAAGTTGATTGAGGGGTGGCTAGATGAAGGTCATTTATAAAGATGGAGAATAGGAGTGGACCTAAGATAGAGCCCTGGGGGACCCCTATGGTGGTGGGGAGGAGATCAGAGAGCTGGTTATCCCAGAGAACTGCCTGTTTACGGTTGTCCAGATACGATGCGAACCAGTTTAAGGCAAGGTTATCTAGAGTCAGGGATAAAGCGATGGAGGAGAAGTTGGTGATTGACCATGTCAAAGGCTTTAGACAGGTCTACAAAGAATGCAGAAGAAAGGGTATTGTTGTTGCAGTTTTTGTTAATAGAGTCAATAAAGGATAGTAATGCTGTGCTAGTACTATGGAATGGTGAAACCCATGTTGACAATTAGCCAGGAGGTTGTGGCTAAGTAGGTGGTGAAGTAATTGTTTGTGGATGCATTTCTCCATTATTTTTGCAAGAGGAGAAAGTAATGCTATGGGACGGAAGTTTGAATACTCAGTAGAGTCACCTCCCTTGAATAGAGGGATAATATAAGAGATTTTCCAGAGTGATGGAATAGTACTTTCTTTTATAGTTCTGTTGATGAGTATAGAGATGGGATAGGAAAGAGCTTTTGCACCTAGACGGAGGTATTCAGCTGGTAATTTGTCCGCTGAGGGTGTTGCGGGCTTTAGTTTTTGAAGTAAGGACGAGATATAGGAGGTTGGAATAGGTTTTAGGTGAAATGGAGGGAGAGAGGTGGTTTGGATAAATAGTTTTGAGGTATCAGGGTTTTGTTGGTTAGCTAGTTTTAATATGGCTGAAGTAAAGAAGGTATTAAAGGCATTAGCTGTTTGTAGTGGGTCGTCAGGGTTAGAGCCTAGAGGATTTGGTGTGGCAACTTTGCCAGGGGATAAGAGCTTGTTAATAGAAGACCAACATTTTTTTGGTTGGTGAAGGGAGGATTGTTGAAGCTGTGTATAATAGGTCTTTTTATCTTGTAGGATGGCATTTTTTGTTACATTTCTTTGCTGTCTAAAAGTAAGGTGATCAGTTATGCTTTTTGTGGTACGCCATTTAGCCCAGGCTTTGTTCCTGCTAAGGATTAGTTTTTTAGTATCATTTGAGAGCCACTGGGCAGTTTTGGTTTTCATGCGTATAGAACGCATTGGGGCATGATGTTCAAGGATATCTAGAAAGGTATTATTAAAGTAACTAACAGCTTCATCTATAGGGAGTGATTTCAGAGGTGACCAATTAACTTGCATACGTTCATTTTGAAACTGATTGGGGTCAAAAGATTTTTTGCTGCGGGATGTTGTGACTTTGATAGGGATAGTAACATTTGTTTTGTGCCTGATAATATATGTTAGAGAATGGTCACTAAGGTCATCAGGAGAGTTCCTGATGAGTATTGTTGTTGTGGACTATTTATTAATATCCAGTCAAGTATAGTTTCTTTGTTATTAAGTTTGTTTATTCTTGTTGGGGAGTTAATGATTTGTGAGAAGCCATGTAGGCTAATGAGGGTAGTTGGGTTGGAATTTTTACATTTGTTCCAGTCAATATTAAAGTCTCCTAAAAGTATTGTTTCTTGTAGGAGATTTAGTGAAAGCCAATTAAGTAGGTTTTCTAATACAGTAGGATTCTTTCCAGGGGGAAGATAGGTACAGATAATATTAATTGTTTTGTGAGGGTTGAGCTGAAGTTTTGAAATAATTATTTCAACATTGCTGTCAGATATAGGGTAAAGATTTATCTTACTCATTTGTAGTTCGGTTTTATAGAGGACTATAACCCGCCACCTTTTTGTTTAAGCGGTCTTGTCTAAGGATGTTGTAGCCTGGGGGGATAATTTCATTATCCTTTATTGTAGGTTTTAGCCATGTTTCGGTGAGACAGAGAATATCAAACTGTTGAACATCTAGAAGAGCATGAATTAGAGGTATTTTGTTACAAATGCTGCGAATATTAAGATGGGCAATTGACAAAGATTTTGGGGGTTTGGTTAAAGGTGTTGGATTTGGTTTGAATATGTGGCAATTAGAGGATTGCGTGGGTGGGTTAGGGCCAGGATTGGGGTGGATGTCTCCATCAATTAATAAGGTAAAAAGTACTGGGTTGTGAAATTGAGGAGTTTTACAGAGGTTGTAACCATGTCTTTTAAGGCTATGAATAAAGTATTTAATGTGAAGCAGACGGTGATATTTTGTTAGGAGATAGGAGGTGTTATAGGTGGTATTGATATTGTTTATGGATATAGGCAGGGGAGTTGTGAGGGTTTGTTTGCAAAGGATATTAAAAGTAAAGGGTTGGGGTTGTTCATAGGAGGTTGAAAGATAGGCAGAGGTGAGAGTAGTTAGGAGAAGTAGTAGTATCGAAGGTTGGTATTTATTAGACATAATAAGAGATACTGTAATAGTGATTAAGTATGTAGATACAGGGAGTAATGTGAAAGAGTAGTAGGTAAATATGTGGGTTTGGGAGGAGACAAATATGGAAGGGGTGGAGACAGTTGCATAGTATGATAGGTGGAATGAAGAGAGGGGTGTGTCTATGTAGGAATAAATGTAGAGGTGCTAGGGGCGGGTGAGATTTGGGGGCAGGGAGGGGAGCGGAGTGAGCCCGAAGGGCGAACGGAGCGGGAAGACACACTAGAGTGGAGAGTCACAGAAAAAACAATCTGTAAGCTTGAGAAACAGCAGGTTAGTTTGTACAAGGTATATGTGCATGTGAAGTGTAAATATCTGTAACTTAAAAGGATATGCAGGCTTAGAGCAGTAAACTGATCTAAGGAGGATGGATAGTCAGGGTCAAAAGAAAAGAAAAGAAACAAGTAAAGCAGTAAGGGAAAGGATGCAGCTACAAAATACTAGGTAGTTGAGAGAACAAACTAAGCCAAAAGGGAGAAAAAACAGGTAAAGAGTGATGCCACCTGGTGGCCAAACGTGGTAATAAATTTAAGTTGTACAGGTAAGACAGAGGTGATGGAGGACAAGTGATTAGGGAAAAAAGGTAGAAAATCCAGTAGTAGATTTGAGGAGAAAGTAAAATGAGAGACAGGAGTCGAATAAGGGTAAAGACAAGGGCTATTGGCTGCTGGCAGTCCTGGGCAGGAAGCTAGGCTAGGATACCCAGGTCATAGTTAATGGATTAATTATGTAGTAATAACATACTTTCACAGTCTGATTTGGAAGTTTTCTCCGAAGTTGAGGGATGGAGTTTGGTAGAAAGAAGTTCAGGTCTTCCCGGAGGGCAAAGTCAGATTGTATAGGTGAATTCAGATCCACCTAGTTAAATTTCACAGTCTGATTTGGAAGTTTTCTCCGAAGTTGAGGGATGGAGTTTGGTAGAAAGAAGTTCAGGTCTTCCCGGAGGGCAAAGTCAGATTGTATAGGTGAATTCAGATCCACCTAGTTAAATTTCACAGTCTGATTTGGAAGTTTTCTCCGAAGTTGAGGGATGGAGTTTGGTAGAAAGAAGTTCGGGTCTTCCCGGAGGGCAAAGTCAGATTGTATAGGTGAATTCAGATCCACCTAGTTAAATTTCACAGTCTGATTTGGAAGTTTTCTCCGAAGTTGAGGGATGGAGTTTGGTAGAAAGAAGTTCAGGTCTTCCCGGAGGGCAAAGTCAGATTGTATAGGTGAATTCAGATCCACCTAGTTAAATTTCACAGTCTGATTTGGAAGTTTTCTCCGAAGTTGAGGGATGGAGTTTGGTAGAAAGAAGTTCAGGTCTTCCCGGAGGGCAAAGTCAGATTGTATAGGTGAATTCAGATCCACCTAGTTAAATTTCACAGTCTGATTTGGAAGTTTTCTCCGAAGTTGAGGGATGGAGTTTGGTAGAAAGAAGTTCAGGTCTTCCCGGAGGGCAAAGTCAGATTGTATAGGTGAATTCAGATCCACCTAGTTAAATATGGGTGTCCGTGTAGCACCTGGTTTGGGACGCACAGCAGCCAAGCTGATAACTGGAAAGACTAGTCCCGCTATATGTGATTTAGGAGGGAGGTATAAAGAGAAGCAGCAAGAGTGAGAGGTGAGGAGGTGGAGTGAAAGGAGAGTGTTTAGTATGGGTTAGGACAAGGGCATAGCCATTGTGTTTTAAGGAGTATTTTTAGTTGTTTTTTTGAAAAGTGGTAATGAGGAAAGTGATGATAGATTGCTGGGAAGCCTGTTCCAGGTTTTCCTCACAATGTTAGAAAAAAAAAGAATCACTTGCTTTGTTGCGGGACTTATGGATGGTTACTAGTAATTTATTTGCTGAAAGAAGGGTTGTAAGATTTTTGTAGGGGGTGATAAGGCTATGGAGTATTGGAGTATTACTGGGATGATGCAGAATCTTGTGGGTGATAGTAAGTTGCTGAAATTTAAGTTGGGTTTGCAGTTCCAGCCATCCTAGCTGTTTGAGATTTTGACAATGGTGGGTTCTAAATGGGCAGCCACTGGCAAATCTGGCAATGTTGCTATAGGAGGTTACCTGTTTTTTTAATGTTGCTTTTGGAAAGATTAGTATAAATGGGGGAGGCATAGAGGAGGGTAGAGATCAGATGGATGTGTGCAATGGAAGCTACAGGGGTAAAGAAAGGTTTTATCCTGTAAAGGGATCCTAGTTTTCTATTTACTGATTCAATGGTTGAGTTAATGTGTGAGTCAAAGTTAAGGTTGTGGTCAAGTATTACACCTAAGAGTTTGGTGGTTGGGTCAGGTGATATGACAGTGCCATTATTGGATAAATCTGTTAGATCTATTGGGGAGGACTTTAGTGTTGGAGTGAACAGCAATAGTTTAGTTTTTGGGGGGTTAGGAGGAGGCAGCATTGAAGGAACCAGTTTTCTATTGTTAAATACTTTTTGGGTGATGGATTGGAGTTCAGCTGAAGAAGATGCAGCACAAATTAATGTGCAGTCATCTGCATATTGTATGCAGGCAGCTTGAGGAAGATTTACATTTAGATCATTAATGAATATAGAGAACAGGAGAGGTCCCAAGACAGAGCCTTGAGGGACACCAAGGGTAATAGGGAAATGTATGGATAGGTTATTGTCCCAAAGGACGGCTTGTCTATTTTCTAAGTAGGACTTGAACCATTGTAATGTCTGTGTGTCTAGTGAGAGTGATTTAAGTATGATTATAAGTAACTGATGATTAACCATATTGAAGGCTTTAGAGAGGTCAATAAAGAGTGCAGAAGAAAGGATGTTGTTATTACGATTTTTGTTAATACAGTCAGAAAAGGATATGAGGGCAGTGGTAGTACTATGAAAAGGCCTAAAGCCATGCTGACAGTCAGCTAGTAGGTTATTTTGGAGAAGGTGATCAAGTAGTTGCCGGTGGATGCATTTTTCCATGACTTTGGCTAAAGGAGAAAGTAAGGCTATGAGGCAAAAGTTTGAGATTTCGGTTGAGTTGCCACCCTTGTGTAGTGGGATTATGTGGGAGATTTTCTAGAGAGATGGGATGGAGCCTTCAGTAATGGTTCTATTTATTAGGATGGAAATGGGATAAGCCAGTACTTTTGCTGCAATTTGCCGGTTTTCAGCTGGTAGCAGATCAGCTGAGGGTGTTCATGGTTTAGGTTTTTGAAGTAGGGTGTAGATGAGGGATGTTGGAACTGGTTGTAAATGAAAGGTAGGAGGTAAGCTAGTTAAGGAGGAAGGCAGACTTGAGCCAATAGGTGGTAAGGAATTAGCTAGAGATTGGACGGTTTCAGTAAAAAAAGTATTGAAAACATCAGCAATCTGGTTGAGAGTGCTAAGGGAGAAGCCTGATGGGGTTGGTGTCTTGGAGTGGCCTAGGTGTAAAAGTTTATTAATACCTGACCAGAAACTTTGTGTTTTTTGTTGATGATTTTGCTGGAGTTTAAAGTAAAAGTTTTTTTGTCAAGAAGTATTGATTTTTTAGTGGCATTTCTCAGCTGTTTAACGTTTTGATGATCACTTGGGTTTTTAGTAGTTCATTTGGACCAGATCTTGTTTCTCAATAAGATTTTATGCCTAGTCTATTTTGTGAGCCATGGAGCACTTTTACTCCTAGTTCTAAAAGAGTGAGTGGGGGCATGGTAATCCAGGATTTGTAGGAATTTAGAGTTAAAATATGATACTGCTTCCTCAAGAGGGAGGTGTTTTAGGGGTGACCGGTCACAAACCTTAAGCTCTGCTTGGAAGCTTACTGGGATAACATTTTTTTTGTTCTGGGTAGTTCTAAAGATGGTTTGGTTGGGAATAAAGGTCTTTTGTCTAATTATGTAAGTAAGTGAGTGGTCACTAATGTCATCTGGAAGGGTACCTACTTTATATGAGAGGGGATGGCTATTTACTAAGATCCAGTCTAAGGTGCTTTCTTTGTTACTGGGTTTATGGATTCTGGTGGGGGGTGGTGATTGTTTGGGAGAAGCCATACAGGTTTTTATGGGTAGTAGGTTTGGCAGAAGTACAGCTATTCCAATCTATACTAAAATCACCAAGTACAATGGTTTCTTGTGAGAAGGATGTAGAAAGCCAACTGAGAGTACTTTCAGAGATGTTGATGTTATTGCCTGGAGGTATTTAGGAGCATATTATGTATATGGATTTTCTAGCATTGATCTGAAGCTTAGAAATAAGGATTTCAGCATTACTATCTAAAGGTAGTTGCACATTTAGTGAAGTAAGTGTAGCTCTGATTTATACAGAATTGCTACCCCTCCACCCTTTTTGGTTATATGGTCTAATCTCAAAATATTATAACCAGGTGGGATGATTTCATTGTCCTGGGTTACTGGTTTGAGCCATGTTTCTGTTAAACATAGTATGCCAAATGAATGTATGTCTAACAGAGCATGTAGCTGGCTAACCTTATTGTTTAAGCTACGTATGTTGAGATGTGCTATAAGGATAGAATTAAGGGTTCTAGTGGGGGTGTATGGGGTGGAGGGATGTGATAGCTGGGTTTTGTTGGGACCATGTTGTATGGGCCTGGGTTGGGATGAATGTCACCATGTAGCAGAAGGTGTTGTTGAAGACTGTGTGTAAGCTTTAGGAGTTTACAGAAAAAGTTTTGTGACTTCCTGGCTTGGAGATAAGTTATATGGGCTACCCTATGATACTTTGGTAAAAGATAGTTTGATGAGGATGTTATGCTAGTATGGCTTTGTGAGGCTAGCTGAGTTGGTAGTGATATTTGTTTTAAGGGATGGTGAGATCCTATACAATGTAGGTGTTCATAGAAGGTAAGGATGTAGGGTATAGACAGAATGGGTAGTACTACAAGTAAGAGTAGCAGTTTGATGTGTCTTGGTATATAATTTAGGAGCATAGTGAGGGAAAAGATAAAATGTAGTCAGGAGGTAGGGGTTGATAGAGAGATAGTTTGGAGTGAGATAGTGTTTTAGGAGTAGTACTAATGAGTAGCAGTATGAAAGCAGGTGTGTAAGTATTTAATGTGTAATGAGTAATAGTATGCTATTGGGTGACATGCGAAGGGGTGTGGTCTGATCAGTATAAATGTAGGTGTATTGGGGTGGGTGGGAATTGGGGGAAGGGTAGGGGAGCGGAGTGAGCCTGCAGGGCGAACGGAGTGGGTTAGAACAGGTAAAGGAAGAAATTACAGAGACAATCTGTGAGCAGCAGAATCTTGAGGGGCTCTTGGTAGTTACAGGTGAGTAGGGTGTGAAAGTTCAGCTGTTTGGTTACTAAGGGATAGTAGAGTGGAATAAGAGGAATATAGCTAAATAGAGGGGGAAATTTAAGAGCAATCTGATACAGTAAGAAAACTGAAAAGTAGTCTGAAATTTAATACGAGAGAGTAGGGATAAGGGATGCAACACAGACCTAGATTAGGGTGCCACCTACTGGGCAAAAGGTATAGTACAGCAAAATGCTAAATCAAATAGAGATAGCTAGAAAAGATGGCTCAGGTAATAGATACAAAGGGGTGACAATTAGTTACTTATGGGGTAGAGAGGGTTATGGCTGCTGGGTACCTGGCTCAGTAGCGTGATTGCATACAACACTAGGTATAGAAAACAGTTCAGCTTAACAGTAGGTCTAGGGTAAAACGTGCTTTCTTATTTCCTTTGATAACTGTAATTTGAAATAGGATGGCAGGTTTCTTTGGGCTGAAGATGGGATGGCTGAAATTAATTGTAAGGGATTCTTATTGACCAGGCAGAAAGGTTCCCAAGTCTTAATGCAGGAATGGAGGTTGAAAGCTAAGTAGGTTAGAGAGAGACAAAGAACATTTACAGTGGTAAGACAGTAATTTCAGGTTTGCTCATTAACAATTATGATGAGACACAGTTATTTTAATGATAAAAAGCACCTACAGCACATACACTTTCTGAGATAGCTAACAAATTTCAACAGGAATGCTACTGATGCTAGGACTTAACACTACGGTTAGTTTTTAAACTAATCCAGTTTTGCCAAAATAGGAGTAAAACACAATGCCCAGTGATTTGACCCAAAAATCAGCTGAGTAAAATCTAAAATAACATCAAATTTCATCTCAGTCCCCAATAATACAAGTGAATAACTACAGAGCAACTCTGGGACAACTAATATAAATACAGGTATTACTTAAAAAACATTTAAAATATCTGAAATAGCACCAAAAATACAGCTATGTCCCAGTAATTTACTTAATCAGTAAGGAAAAAAGGATACCACAGTAAATACTATAAAACAGAGAGCGAGATGGCAATAGTGAAAACAACAAGCCCAGTTACACATAACATACAAGGCAACAATTGTAAACAATCAAACATGATGCAGACAAAATGATAAGCAAGATGCAAGTAACGGCATCATGAATTGTTGCTCCCACTAAAAGTGCTGCCTAGTTTAATTATTTTAGTAATCAGTGCGGTAGCGTTGTCGCCTCACAGTTAGACGTTGCCCGTTCGATTCTCAGTAACAGTGTCTTCTGTGTGGTGACATGAGTGAATGGGCATTCTTTCATTGAAGGTTGTGCTTTAGGCCCGGCAGGCCAGCACATCAAAATCTACTGCCAATCATTATCGGACTGGAGTTCCGCTGTGGCGACCCCTAACCGGGAAAAGCCAAAAGAAACAAACTATAATAAGTTGTTTAACAGCATTTTAAAATAGAAAATAAAAATAAAAAAATAAAATAAAAGAACTGTGACTCTGCATTTCCAAGCTGCTCAATATATTGAGGGAGTTACTGGTATTTAAGCCGGACCAGGGGATGACAGCAAAATAAATGGGGGTGGCAAGCACAGTGCTGCTTAATTTGTTGTAGTGCCCATATACAGATAGGAGGCTGTAACAGCATTGCAAGACATCTACTGAGTCATTCGTGTTGAGTGACAGCTGTTAAGAGTTATATGTTACAGCAAGTTAGAGACTGAAAGCAGGAGAAATGAACCCTTAAAATATGTCTTATTACAAAGTAAGTTTGAAGTAAAACCAGTTATGCTCAATCAATGTCTAACACTTCCACACTACAAAATTTGAAAATACCTACTGCCCTTCAGACATTTTCCTAAACTTATTTTCCGATGCATGTGGTGGTACAGGGAAATATAGTATTCAACTTGAAAGCTGTGTTTCAAATTAATAAATTTGACTGGTATTCCATTATAGGGAATGCAAAAATTAGAATACAACAGAAGTTAGATATGTGCAATACCTATCAGATGGTCATTACAAAACAAAGTGTTTTATAAAACACTAAATTTAATTAAAGTTCAATGAGACTGTACATTGGCCACGGTGGTGCAGCGGATAACGTTGTTGCCTCACAGCAAGAGGTTCTCCCGTTCGATTCTCGGCTGGATCACCTTCTGTGTGGAGTCTGCATGTCCTCCCCGTGGTCGAGTGACGTAAAAGACTTGCAGGTAGGTGCATGCGTGAATGAGTATGCCTTCCTTGAAGGTTGGGCGTTGGGCTGGCAACTCGGCACCATAAAAATTCACTACCAATCATTAGCAGAGTGGAGTTCCGCTGTGGCGACCCTTAACCGGGAAAAGCCGAAAAACATTTTTTTTTCAATGAGATTGTACATGAAACTCTGTATTTATGCTAAATGTCTTGCAGCATTTATTATAATAGGATTAATGGGCAGTATCCGTCTGATGCTACAGAATAGAAGTATTTATACTATGTGTTCCACATGCACTGTATCCTAAACTAATTCCCAGCGTGGTGTAGGAACTGTGCAACACAAAAGAACCTGCAACTGGACAGTGTCTTTGGTAGAAAGGATTTATAAGATATTGCATTATAAATGGTCCCTATTACAAGATCGCAGACACAGTTTATTGAATGCATCTTGATCAAACCGAAAAGAGCTAAAAGGCAAAATAGCGAAGTGGCTTTTCAGCAAATTCTTTCCCTAGGAAAGAATTTTCTTGACCGCTTTCATTATTTTGCCATTTTCGGCACTGTAGTGCAATCTCGGAGTTGGTATATTTAAGTAGGGGGGTGTGGGGGGGGCACAACCCCCCACATTATGTAATGTTTTAAAGTTTTTTTTTTTTATTTTGGAACAGAGATTTATTTCCCTTGGAAATTCCGTTGGGAAAAAATCACTGTTCTGAGGTTTCGACGTTGTAAGCTTTTGCTTACATGGGGTTGATTAATTATCGTTCGCTTTTGTAAGTGTGTGATAATATAATATAGACCCCATTATAAATATTGATAGAGGGATGGCATGTAATAAATTCTTGGAGAATTGTTCTGAGGTTTATGGAACATGGTGTACCATAAAATATTACAAATGAAGTTACATATCAGAGTGTGCTGATCAGGGCACTGGAGTAATTCAAATGTCTTTACACCATCCCAGTGATACACTCTGCTGTATTAAAATGAAATTCCCAAAAACATTTTTTTTACAAGAGGCTGCACCCAGGTCTTCTGTTCTTCCTTTCTGTAAAGGCTACATTGCTGATTGGCAGTATGTCTTGACTTCTGCCTGATCAGCAAAACACTACATTTGTATGCAATTTATAGTACGTATTATGAAGCATGTCCACAGCTTATGTGCAGCAGAATCACATGTGTTTGCAAATGTCACACCATCACTCATGTGATGATTAATGTTATATTTGAGTTAGGCTGTTATATCTCTCATTCACACATCAACAGCATCATAGCCGTAAACCTACTCCTGATGTGCAGGGGAAAGTTCATCTCACCAGCTTGAATTTCAGTGATGATGTCTGCGCTGCATGGGGTGACTGAGATCTTATCAGTATTTTACACTGTGTGGATCTCCAGTCAGTATAATGTACAATACCTGCCTGTAAAACAGACTAGTATCTACATAACCTGGCATAAAAATACATTTCCCTCACAGCTCAGCTTCTGCCATCAGCAGTTTATATTAGGTTTTACACTGCTTCATAAAAGTAATAATACAATCACACTAACATCAGAAAGCAATAACATAGCTAGCGAGGTGTGTGGCAAGCATCTGAAAGTCAATCTGCAATGGCATTTAGAAATCCAACGCCACCTGAAAACATTATGTATTAGTAGTTTAAACGTATTAGCAAAATATCTACATTATTTAAACTGCATTTTAACCCTTGTTTCCATAAATTTCTAAAGCTCTTATTCTATCTTATTTGGTTGAAAGATTGTTTCAGTTTTGTGGCAAAACCAATTTCCTTCTATAAAAATTAGGAGGTACACTGCATACCTCTCAACTTTCCAGACTTTTGCAGAATGTCCAGATTTTTGCCTCTTATTTTTGGTCAGATCCTCATAAAGTCTGTGATTTTCTGGAAAATCATTGAGAATTGAAGCCAATATATTATGACAGACATTTAAGTTTAAGGTTTCATATCCTTCAGAAAATACATGCTAATGAAAATCTGTTATATTAACAACTTTCTAAGTTTATAAGAGGAATATTTCAAATCAGTCTCTGAATTGGGGTCTTTGTCCCCCCAATAATGTTGCCTTTGTCCAGATTTCTTGTACTAACAGGTTGAGAAATATGGCACACCATCAAATGTTGTATTCTGTATGAAACCCAATATAGATTAGCCTCACTTGTACACCCCTCAGATGGGATTAGAAATAATAGATGTGCTTTAACTCATTATACCAGATTATTGACATTGGTAGAACTAGTGGATGCATCTGACCTCTTCTTCTCTCTCTCTCACTCTCTCTCTCCTTAAATCTTGAGCTCCCAAGCTTGAGATTCTGTTCTTGCCCCCCCCCTTTGCAAGAAAAGAAAAAAAAAGAAAGAATCTGACAAGTTTATGAAATTACACATCTGAGGTATGCTTATAGGTGGTCTTAGAGCCAAAACAATGCACTGAGGACATAGGAAAAGAAACTCACTGCAGAGGGTCCTCCCCATCAGCAATGGCTGTGGTAAGTCCTCATGTAGCTCTTATGTCTTAATGTGATTGGCTGTCAAAAGTGGACAAATCACTTAAGCAGAATCTTAAGAAGTGCCCCAAAATTCATAAAAGGGAACATATCTAAAAAGGAAAAAGTAGACTTCAATAAAGAATGCCCTGAAGGAGAACTACCTCAATGGGTGTTTGGTAAAAATGGCCATGGCACTGATGTCCACTATGGACACATTAGCTTTATAATGAAAATGATGATGCAGAGTGCTATTTTTCTGGAAAGGGTTTTTTCAATAACTTTGAAGCTGCCTTTAATAGGGAAAATGAAAACAAAAAAGAGCTGGATCAGCATCCTGTATTCACATTGTAAATAAAACCATAAATGATGGAGTGTATCCTGGTTACCACTTTACAACTTAATTAGCACTGGATAATTGCACCCTCAATGTGTAAAGGTTTTAATAGGAATGTCTTCTGAATCCTAAAAGTTGTTTATTTTTTTAAAATTATCTTTCTAGATCTTGCCTCAAAGACATGCTAAGATCTCCAAAAACATAAATACTACAGGAAAACTTAAAAATATTAGTGTTATTGTGAAGAAATGTATCTTTGCTGTGTGTTAACTATTTCAGATTTTGAATAATAAAATGTAATAATTTTGCTTACAATGCAAGCAAATATTCCAAAACAGTTATATCTCAGGAATTCTACCTAGACACACAATATTACCGACAAAATTGTTCATTCAATTGACAGACTTCCAATGATATGCTATACACTTTGTTACTGATATAACAACAGATAATAAATGATACCTAGGTCCATTGTGTATGTGTAAGTGATTTCCAATCTATCTGGAAATATACAGAGCTGAGTCTATATTTTTTTGGTTTTAGAGTTTGTAAATTGTTGCTTAGATCTCTGTTGCCTCCCAGTCGAGAGAGACTACTTTCCAATCTATCTGCAAATATACAGAGCTGAGTATATTTTTTTGGTTTTAGAGTTTGTACTCTTAGTTGTTGCTTACATCTCTGTTGAAACTGCCCCCCATTTTCTGCTGTGTCTTCAGTTGGTATAACTGTTTTTTACAGCTTGTGTGTTATCTAACTCAAGGATCACTTGCATAAAATTAGACCTGTTAATAACAGCCTGCATTTAATTGCTGGAACCTGTTTTCTGAGAGACTGCTTTCCAATCTATCTGCAAATGTACAGAGCTGAGTATATATTTTTTGGTTTTAGAGTTTGTTAATTGTTGCTTAGATCTCTGTTGAAACTGCTGTCTCCCTGTTCTGAGAGAATGTTTTCCAAGCTATGTGCAAATATACAGAGATTTTTTTTTTTTGGTTTTAGAGTTTGTACTGTTAGTTGTTGCTTAGATCTCTGTTGAAACTGCCCCCCCCCCACATTTTCTGCCGTGTCTTCAGTTGGTATAACTGTTTTTTACAGCTTGTGTGTTATCTAACTCAAGGATCACTTGCATAAAATTAGACCTGTTAGTAACAGCCTGCATTTAATTGCTGGAACCTGTGTTCTGAGAGAATGCTTTCCAATCTATCTGCAAATATACAGAGCTGAGTATATATCTTTTTGGTTTTAGAGTTTGTTACTTGTTGCTTAGATCTCTGTTGAAACTGTTATCTCCCTGTTCTGAGAGACTGCTTTCCAATCTATCTGCAAATACACAGAGCTGAGTATATTTTTTTGGGTTTTAGAGTTTGTACTGTTAGTTGTTGCTTAGATCTCTGTTGAGGCAGTTTTCCCCACCCCACCCCTATTTTCTGCCATGTCTTTAGTTGGTATAACTGTTTTTTACAACTTGTGTGTTATCTAACTCAAGGATCACTTGGATAAAATTAGACCTGTTAGTAACAGCCTGCTTTTAATTGCTGGAACCTGTGTTCTGAGAGACTGCTTTCCAATCTATCTGCAAATATACAGAGCTGAGTATATATTTTTTTGTTTTAGAGTTTGTTAATGGTTGCTAAGATCTCTGTTGAAACTGTTGTCTCCCTGTTCTGAGAGACAGCTTTCCAATCTATCTGCAAATATACAGAGCTGAGTATATTTTTTTTGTTTTAGAATTTGTACTGTAAGTTGTTGCTTAGATCTCTGTTGAAACAGTTTTCCCCACCCCCACCCCATTTTATGCCGTGTCTTCAGTTGGTATAACTATTTTTTTACAGCTTGTGTGTTATCTAACTCATGGATCACTTGCATAAAATTAGACGTGTTAGTAACAGCCTGCATTTAATTGCTGAAACCTGTGTTCTGAGAGACTGCTTTCCAATCTATCTGCAGATATACAGAGCTGAGTATATATTTTTTGGTTTTAGAGTTTGTTAATTGTTGCTTAGATCTCTGTTAAAACTGTTGTCTCCCTGTTCTGAGAGACTGCTTTCCAATCTATCTGCAAATATACAGAGCTGAGTATTTTTTTTTTTGGTTTTAGAGTTTTTTAATTGTTGCTTAGATCTTGGTTGAAACTTTTGTCTTCCTGTTCTGAGAGACTGCTTTCCAATCTATCTGCAAATATACAGAGCTGAGTATATTTTTTTGGTTTTACAGTTTGTACTGTTAGCTGTTGCTTAGATCTCTGTTGAAACTGTTTTCCCCACCCCCACCCCTATTTTCTGCAGTGTCTTCAGTTGGTATAACTGTTTTTTACAGCTTGTGTGTTATCTAACTCAAGGACCATTCATAAAATTAGACCTGTTAGTAACAGCCTGCATTTAATTGCTGGAACCTGTGTTCTGAGAGACTGCTTTCCAATCTGGCTGCAAATATACAGAGCTGGGTATATATTTTTCATTTTAGAGTTTGTACTGTTAGTTGTTGCATAGATATCTGTTGAATCTGGTTTCCCCACCCCACCCTTATTTTCTGCTGTGTCTTCAGTTGGTATAACCGTTTTTTACAGCTTGTGTGTTATCTAACTCAAGGATCACTTGCATAAAATTAGACCTGTTAGTAACAGCCTGAATTTAATTGCTGGAACCTGTGTTCTGAGAGACTGATTTTCAATCTATCTGCAAATATGCAGAGCTGAGTATATGTTTTTTTGGTTTTACAGTTTGTTAATTGTTGCTTAGATCTCTGTTGAAACTGTTGTCTCCCTGTTCTGAGAGACTGCTTTCCAATCTATCTGTAAAAAATACAGAGCTGAGTATATATTTTTTGGTTTTAGAGTTTGTAAATTGTTGCTTAGATCTCTGTTGAAACTGTTGTCTCCCGGTTCTGAGAGACTACTTTCCAATCTATCTGCAAATATACAGAGCGGAGTATATTTTTTTGGTTTTAGAGTTTGTACTCTTAGTTGTTGCTTACATCTCTGTTGAAACTGCCCCTCCCCCCCATTTTCTGCTGTGTCTTCAGTTGGTATAACTGTTTTTTACAGCTTGTGCGTTATCTAACTCAATGATCACTTGCATAAAATAAGACCTGTTAGTAACAGCCTGCATTTAATTGCTGGAACCTGTGTTCTGAGAAAATGCTTTCCAATCTATCTGCAAATATACAGAGCTGCGTATATATCTTTTTGGTTATAGAGTTTGTTACTTGTTGCTTAGATCTCTGTTGAAACAGTTATCTCCCTGTTCTGAGAGACTGCTTTCCAATCTATCTGCAAATACACAGAGCTGAGTATATTTTTTTTGGTTTTAGAGTTTGTACTGTTAGTTATTGCTTAGATCTCTGTTGTGACTGTCGCCCCCTATTTTCTGCTGTGTCTTCAGTTGGTATAACAGCTTGTGTATTATCTAACTCAAAGATCACTTGCATAAAATTAGACCTGTTAGTAACAGCCTGCATTTAATTGCTGGAACCTGTGTTCTGAAACACTGCTTACCAATCTATCTGCAAATATACAGAGCTGAGTATATTATTTTTGGTTTTAGAGTTTGTTAATTGTTGCTTAGATCTCTGTTGAAACTGCTCTCCCGGTTCTGAGAGACTGCTTTCCAATCTATCTGCAAATATACAGAGCTGAGTATATTTTTTTGGTTTTATAGTTTGTACTGTTAGTTGTTGCTTAGATCTCTGTTGAAACTGTCCCCACCCCCTATTTTCGGCCGTGTCTTCAGTTAGTATAACTGTTTTTTACAGCTTGTGTGTTATCTAACTCAAGGATCACTTGTATAAAATTAGACCTGTTCGTAACAGTCTGCATTTAATTGCTGGAACCTGTGTTCTGAGAGAATGCTTTAAAATCTCTATGCAAATATACAGAGCTGAGTATATTTTGTTTGGTTTTAGAGTTTGTTACTTGTTGCTTAGAGCTCTGTTGAAACTGTTATCTCCCTGTTCTAAGAGACTGCTTTCCAATCTATCTGAAAATATACTGAGCTGAGTATATATTTTTTGGTTTTAGAGTTTGTACTGTTAGTTGTTGCTTAGATCTCTGTTGAAACTGCTCCCCATCTTCTGCCGTGTCTTCAGTTGGTACAACTGTTTTTTATAGCTTGTGTGTTATCTAACTCAATGATTACTTGCATAAAATTAGACCTGTTAGTAACAGCCGGCATTTAACTGCTGGAACCTGTGTTCTGAGAAATTGCTTTCCAATCTATCTGCAAATATACAGAGCTGAGTATATATTTTTTTGGTTTTATAGTTTTTTAATTTTTGCTTAGATCTCTGTTGAAACTGTTGTGTCCCTGTTCTGAGAGACTGCTTTCTAATCTATCTGCAAATATACAGAGCTGAGTACATTTTTTGGTTTTAGAGTTTGTACAGTTAGTTGTTGCTTAGACCTCTGTTGAGACTGTTTTCCCCACCCCACCACCATTTTCTGTCGTGTCTTCAGTTGGTATAACAGGTTTTTACAGCTTTTGTGTTATCTAACTGAAGGATCACTTGCATAAAATTAGACCTGTTGGTTAGTAACAGCCTGCATTTAATTGCTGGAACCTGTGTTTGGAGAGACTGCATTCCAATCTATCTGCAGATATACAGAGCTGAGTATATATTTTTTGGTTTTAGAGTTTAATTGTTGCTTAGATCTCTGTTGAAACTGTTGTCTCCCTGTTCTGAGAGACTGCTTTCCAATCTATCTGCAAATATACAGAGCTGAGTATATTATTTTGGTTTTAGAGTTTGTACTGTTAGTTGTTGCTTAGATCTCTGTTGAACCCCCCCCCCTTCTATTTTCTACCATGTCTTCAGTTGGTATAACTGTTTTTTACAGCTTGTGTGTTATCTAACTCCAGGATCACTTGCATAAAACTAGACCTGTTAGTAACAGCCTCCATTCAGTTTGTACTGTTAGCTGTTGCTTAGATCTCATTTGAAACTGTCCCCCATCTTCTGCCATGTCTTCAGTTGGAATAACTGTTTTTTACAGCTTGTGTGTAATCTAACTCAAGGATCACTTGCATGAAATTAGACCTGTTAGTAACAGCCTGCATTTAATTGCTGGAACCTGTGTTCTGATAGATTGCTTCCTAATCTATCTGCAAATATACAGAGCTGAGTATATATTTATTTGGTTTTAGGGTTTGTTAATTATTGTTTAGATCTCTGTTGAAACTGCTGTCTCCCTGTTCTGAGAGACTGCTTTCTAATCTTTCTGCAAATATACAGAGTTGAATATATTTTTTGGTTTTAGAGTTTGTACTGTTAGTTGTTGCTTAGATCTCTGTTGAAACAGTTTTCCCCACCCCCACCCCATTTTATGCCGTGTCTTCAGTTGGTATAACTGTTTTTTACAGCTTGTGTGTTATCTAACTCATGGATCACTTGCATAAAATTAGACGTGTTCGTAACAGTCTGCATTTAATTGCTGAAACCTGTGTTCTGAGAGACTGCTTTCCAATCTATCTGCAGATATACAGAGCTGAGTATATATTTTTTGGTTTTAGGGTTTGTTAATTGTTGCTTAGATCTCTGTTGAAACTGTTGTCTCCCTGTTCTGAGAGACTGCTTTCTAATCTTTCTGCAAATATACAGAGATGAGCATATTTTTTTGTTTTAGAGTTTGTACTGTTAGTTGTTGCTTAGATCTCTGTTGAGGCATTTTTCCCCACCCCACCCCTATTTTCTGCCGTGTCTTTAGTTGGTATAACAGTTTTTTACAGCTTGTGTGTTATCTAACTCAAGGATCACTTGGATAAAATTAGACCTGTTAGTAACAGCCTGCTTTTAATTGCTGAAACCTGTGTTCTGAGAGACTGCTTTCCAATCTATCTGCAAATATACAGAGCTGAGTATATATTTTTTTGTTTTAGAGTTTGTTAATTGTTGCTAAGATCTCTGTTGAAACTATTGTCTCCCTGTTCTGAGAGACTGCTTTCCAATCTATCTGCAAATATACAGAGCTGAGTATATTTTTCTGGTTTTAGAGTTTGTACTGTAAGTTGTTGCTTAGATCTCTGTTGAAACAGTTTTCCCCACCGCCACCCCATTTTATGCCGTGTCTTCAGTTGGTATAACTGTTTTTTACAGCTTGTGTGTTATCTAACTCATGGATCACTTGCATAAAATTAGACGTGTTAGTAACAGCCTGCATTTAATTGCTGAAACCTGTGTTCTGAGAGACTGCTTTCCAATCTATCTGCAGATATACAGAGCTGAGTATATATTTTTTGGTTTTAGAGTTTGTTAATTGTTGCTTAGATCTCTGTTGAAACTGTTGTCTCCCTGTTCTGAGAGACTGCTTTCCAATCTATCTGCAAATATACAGAGCTGAGTATTTTTTTTTGGTTTTAGAGTTTTTTTAATTGTTGCTTAGATCTTGGTTGAAACTTCTGTCTCCCTGTTCTGAGAGACTGCTTTCCAATCTATCTGCAAATATACAGAGCTGAGTATAATTTTTTGGTTTTAGAGTTTGTACTGTTAGCTGTTGCTTAGATCTCTGTTGAAACTGTTTCCCCACCCCCACCCCTATTTTCTGCAGTGTCTTAAGTTGGTATAACTGTTTTTTACAGCTTGTGTGTTATCTAACTCAAGGATCATAAAATTAGACCTGTTAGTAACAGCCTGCATTTAGTTGCTGGAACCTGTGTTCTGAGAGACTGCTTTCCAATCTGGCTGCAAATATACAGAACTGGGTATATATTTTTTGGTTTTAGAGTTTGTACTGTTAGTTGTTGCATAGATTTCTGTTGAATCTGTTTTCCCCACCCCACCCTTATTTTCTGCCGTGTCTTCAGTTGGTGTAACCGTTTTTTACAGCTTGTGTTTTATCTAACTCAAGGATCACTTGCATAAAATTAGACCTGTTAGTAACAGCCTGCATTTAATTGCTGAAACCTGTGTTCTGAGAGACTGATTTTCAGTCTATCTGCAAATATGCAGAGCTGAGTATATGTTTTTTTGGTTTTACAGTTTGCTAATTGTTGCTTAGATCTCTGTTGAAACTGTTGTCTCCCTGTTCTGAGAGACTGCTTTCCAATCTATCTGCAAATATACAGAGCTGAGTATATTTTTTTAGTTTTAGAGTTTGTACTGTTAGTTTATGCTTAGATCTCTGTTGAAACTGTTTTCCCCACCCTACCCTTATTTTCTGCTGTGTCTTCAGTTGGTGTAACCGTTTTTACAGCTTGTATGTTATCTAACTCAAGGATCACTTGCATAAAATTAGACCTGTTAGTAACAGCCTGCATTTAATTGCTGGAACCTGTGTTCTGAGAGACTGCTTTTCAATCAATCTGAAAATATACAGAGCTGAGTATATTTTTTGGTTTTAGAGTTTGTTAATTGTTGCTTAGATCTCTGTTGAAACTGTTGTCTCCCTGTTCAGAGAGACTGCTTTCCAATCTATCTGCAAATATACAGAGCTGAGTATATTTTTTTGGTTTTAGAGTTTGTACTGTTAGTTATTGCTTAGATCTCTGTTTAAACTGTTTTCCCCACCCCACCCCTATTTTCTGCAGTGTCTTAAGTTGGTATAACTGGTTTTTACAGCTTGTGTGTTATCTAACTCTGAGGATCACTTGCATAAAATTAGACCTGTTAGTAACAACCTGCATTTAATTGCTGGAACCTGTGCTCTGAGAGACTGCTTTCCAATCTATCTGCAAATATAGAGAGTTGAGTATATATATTTTTTGGTTTTAGAGTTTGTTAGTTGTTGCTTAGATCTCAGTTTAAACTTTTGTCTCCCTGTTCTGAGAGACTGCTTTCCAATCTATCTGCAAATATACAGAGCCGAGTATATTTTTTTGGTTTTAGAGTTTGTACTGTTAGCTGTTGCTTAGATCTCTGTTTAAACTGTATTCCCCACCCCACCCCTATTTTCTGCAGTGTCTTAAGTTGGTATAACTGGTTTTTACAGCTTGCGTGTTATCTAACTCAAGGATCATTCATAAAATTAGACCTGTTAGTAACAGCCTGCATTTAATTGCTGGAACCTGTGTTCTAAGAGACTGCTTTCAATCTATCTGCAAATATACAGAGCTGAGTATATTTTTTTGGTTTTAGAGTTTGTACTGTTAGTTTCAACATCTGTTGAAACTGTTTTCCCCACCCACCCATATTTTCTGCTGTGTGTTCAGTTGGTATAACCGGTTTTCACAGCTTGTGTGTTATCTAACTCAAGGATCACTTGCATAAAATTAGACCTGTTAGTAATAGCATGCATTTAATTCCTGGAACATGTGTTCTGATAGACTACTTTCCAATCTATCTGCAAATATACAGATCTGAGTATATATTTTTTGGTTTTACAGTTTGTTAATTGTTGCTTAGATCTCTGTTGAAACTGTTGTCTCCCTGTTCTGAGAGACTGCTTTCCAATCTATCTGCAAATATACAGAGCCGAGTATATTTTTTGGTTTTAGAGTTTGTACTGTTAGTTGTTGCTTAGATCTCTGTTGAAACTGCCCCCCCCCCCACATTTTCTGCCGTGTCTTCAGTTGGTATAACTGTTTTTTACAGCTTGTGTGTTATCTAACTCAAGGATCACTTGCATAAAATTAGACCTCTTAGTAACAGCCAGCATTTAATTGCTGGAACCTGTGTTCTGAGAGACTGCTTTCCAATCTATATGCAAATAAACAGAGATGAGTATATTTTTTTTGGTTTTTGAGTTTGTTATATGTTGCTTAGATCTTGGTTGAAACTGTTGTCCCCCTGTTCTGAGAGACTGCTTTCCAATCTATCTGCAAATATACAGAGCTGAGTATATTTTTTTGGTTTTAGAGTTTGTACTGTTAGTTGTTGCTTAGATCTCTGTTGAATCTGTTTTGTCCCATCCACCCTCCCTATTTTTGGCTTGGAGTTTAAATTTGGTGGCTTTAGCACTTGCCCGTCCCACTGTAAATTTGATTTGGGACACTCCCCCAGTCCCATCTCTTTACCACATTCTACCTAATAAACTCTTTTTGCACTTGCTTTTAGTCCTTTTTAATTTAATTGCATTTTTAAACACTGTTTGGTCTAATATTGCTACATACTCAAGTGTGCTAGCTTGCACTGCACATGAATTGTTTTTACTACTATTTTTGCTACTTTTCTGTAAAAAAAAAAACAAAAAAAAAACAAAAACAACTGTAAGCCTGTTTCCTACCTTTCCTGTAACTAGTGTTCCAGATACAGATTTGCTGTATCCAAGACTGTATGTAAGCTTCTGAGCCCCCCAAGCCTTTCTGTGTTGGAGGGAGGCTTTACAGCTTGTCAGTGGGAGTGGTAAGCACTAGGTAACCTGTCTACCACATAAGGAGTGGTTCTGGCCCAGAAATTGTAGTTTTGGGCAATCTCTTACATCTCTCTCAACTTTCTGATTTGAAAGCCTGCATTTGCACTTGTTTCTGTCTTGTAATTCGTCTAGTGCAGATACAGATTCTTAGTTTTAGCACTTAAATTTGCTTATTCATGCTCAGCACTTGTTCAAAACTTGTAAGCACTAAATAACCTACTAATTACTATAGCACTCAGCCTTCCTCATTACCCAGAGAAAAACAGTTTTTGTACTTACTTTTTGCACTTGCTTAGAGAAAAACAGCTCTTGTAATCACTTTCTTCACTTATCTAGAGGAAAATAGTTTTTTATTCAGGTATGTCCAAGGGTCAGCTCCCAGTGTTCTCTCCTGTCTATGTGATGAATCTGGGCATCTTGAGGCAATGTAGAAATTGCCTCATGTACACATACAACCCTCTCCTCCTACCACCCAACATTACAACCTGTGAGAGATGCACTTATCTAGCCAAACTGGAGGTAAAGCTCTCTCCAACTAAGACTGATCTTGACAGTCATGAGGAGAAGGTAAACATTTGCATCACACCACACTCATCACATAGTGTCACTAAATCTACAACACCAAAATCCACACATAGTAACAAAAAAACATTCGTGGAGGCTCTCAATAATAATCTGTCTAAGCAACAGAGACCTCCAAGGCAAAAACGAAAGCAACCTCCATCCCCCAACACAACCCAAATGACACATAGCCCACAGACTCAGTGTACCACTCAAACACAGCCAATAAGGCAAAACAACGTACCCAGCAAACTAGTCATAGGTGACTCTATAGTCAGGCACACTGATGTCCCACTCACCAGGTTAAACAAGGAGAAGGTTACTGTCAGCTGCCTGTTGGGTGCCAGGATCCGCCACATAACCCACACACTCGTGTCACTCCACAACAACTACAAATATGACTCTGTCATTGTCCATGTTGGTGTAAATGACCTGAGACTTACTTCCCTGGACTACATGAAAAGAGACATGGAAGAGCTCTCCGATCTTGTAGCCCATGCAGGTATGACCCTAGCCCTGTGTAGCATTCTGTCATCACCCAGAATGATACCGCAGTACAAGGACAAAATGATTGATTTCAACAATTGGCTAAGCTTCTGGTGTCATTCTAAGGGGATCCAGTATTTGTCTGCTTGGGATGACATGGTTGACAGACCACGATGCTTTGCTACAGATGGCCTGCACCTGTCGCCCCTGGGATTCTAGATACTGGCTAAGGCTCTTGCTGCCCCTATAGTGCCTTTTTTAGGCAAGGTTCAAATAAGAAATTCACCATTGTAACAGGAACAGGCAAGCAAAAACAGGGGTAATTCTACCCAATACCAGAAGTCTAAATCTCAAAATGCACTCATTTGAGGCACTCCTTAAAATGGAGAACATCGATATCTGTGCAGTGACTGAAACCTGGTTCAAGGCTCCAGAGAGCACCCCTGCACTACCTGGCTATAACCCATACCACATTTTTCGGCCATGTAACCTGGACTGAAACACCAAAGTCAGAAGTGTATCCATATTCATTAATGATATCCACACCTCCAGGCTAGTTGCTCAGCATAATGCATCCGAGGTTATCCAAGTGCAACTAACTTTGGGCAAAACTGCAATCCAAATTGTAGCTTGCTACAGATCCCCCACCATGCCCAGTATTCCCACTCCTCTTTTCTTGATGTACGGGAAAATATTAGGGTTCAACCAAACACCCTAATAATGGGCGACTTCAACTACCCCACCATTAACTGGGAAAAATACTCCTGTACCAACTCCTTAGCTCAACGCTTTCTGGAATTTATAAACTCCAATGCCCTGGATCAACTTATCCACATCCCCACCAGGGGCAACAATATCCTAGACCTAGTCATTACCAACATGAGTGACCGGTGTTCCACACCTAAAGTCAACTCCTCGTTTGTCCAATCCGACTATAAGCTAATCACCCTTGATATCCACATCCCACCCCCACCCCCCATTAAGGAAACCACAGTAAAAAATTTCTCCAAAGCCAACTTCATGCTTCTTAAGACAGAAGTGGTGAATTTCATGACACCCATGTAGATGGACAATACAGTTACAACTGCTGAATCCTACACAAATGCACTCTATAAGCACTTTCACGAGTGAGTGGATCATACTATCCCAAACAGAACCAAGACGCTATCCTCCAAAAAAAGGAAGCCAATCTGGTAGTCCCCTGCCATAAACAAACTGTACAATAGAAGGAAGAGACTGTTGCAAAAGAGAGCAAAATCCCATGAGTGGAGGAGCTCCCTGGTCAGCCTCAGTAAGAAGCTGAGATCCCTTATAAGATCCTCCAAAGCTAGCTACGAAAACAAAATCGCCACTAATTCTAAGGACAACCACAAAGCATTCTATAGCTATGTCAAGAATCTCGATGGCAACACCCAGATCTGCTCTAAGTTACAGTACAACGGCATGAAAATTACAGAACCAACTGATATTGCCAACATCCTGGCAGATAGGTTCAGTGCTAACTTTACCCCCCCCACCCCTTAAAGGGCCCATATCTATACAGGAAGAATGCAGAGTCCCTGTAATCACAACTATGCAGGTAAAAGCTGCACTCTCTTAAGCCAAAAACACAGCATCCATGGGACCGGACAACATCCCAGGCTGCGTTTTACAAGAACTTCAGAACGAACTGGCTCCCCACTTAAGCACCATGTTCAATAATAGCCTCGCATCAGGCTTTGTGCCCACTGAATGGGGCCAGCAATAGTTATCCCACTCCACAAAGGGGGAGCCACCACTGATCCCGGGAACTATTGACCTATTAGCCTGATGAGCCTGGTCTGCAAGGCCATGGAACGTATCATCGTGGAACTCATAAACAAAGACATTGGTAACCTCCAAACTCTGGATCCCACCCAGTTTGGGTTTGTGAAAGGCAGATCATGCCTCTTGAACCTGATCGACCTCTTTGAGGCAGTCACCAAAGGTGATGAGGGTAAGGTGGTTTACACAGCCTATCTTGACCTCGCCAAGGCTATCAACACCATCCCCCATTCTGGAATTATAGCTAAACTCACTAAACTAGGTATAAATCCCTATGTCATAAGATGGGTTGCCAACTGGCTCACTGACAGAACCCACACTGTAAAAGTTGCAGACTCCAAATCTGACCTCAAACCAGTGACAAGTGGAGTACCACAGGGTTCCGTCCTGGGACCTCTCCTGTTTGGTATCTACATCTCTGAAGTACAGGCTAACATAGAAGGCCTCTGGCTAATGAAGTTCGCAGATGACTGCAAACTGGGAGCCATAGTCAAGTCCCCAAATGATGTGGACATCCTATAGAAGAGCCTCGCTGAGACAGATGCCTGGTGTCAGAGCCATGGCCTCAAGCTTAATGCCAAAAAGTGCAGTGTCACCCCCTTTGGTAAAATCTCTGTACCCCTGAACTAGCACATAGGCAGCAATCTACTTAACACAGAATGTGTGATAAGAGACCTTAGGACCCAGGTGGACAGTAGTCTCTCCTTTGATAGTCACATCGCCACAGTAGTCAGGAAGTCCTTCTACGTGGCGCACCTCATCATACAAGGGTTCTCATCCAGGAAAAAAGAGGTCATTGTTCCCCTCTACTCGACACTCATTAGACCCATTATAGAGTACTATGCCCCTTTTGGAATGTACCTCACAAGACATCTGCAGCAGCTGGAAAGGCCACAGAAGTACCTCACAAAGAGGATTACTGGCCTCAAACAAATACCCTACACTGACCACCTCAAAAAACTCCAGCTTTACTCCGTAGCATATCGCCTACTCTGAGGTGATCTCTGCCTAACATATAAAGCTATGTCAAACCCAGAGCTGTTGGACATGCTACACCTAAAGAAATCCCAATCCCTCTGAGCTACACACTCTAGGGACTTAAACCTTGTCACCACAATAAACAGGACATGCTGGAGGGATAGATTCCTGTCCTAGAGACTTCCCATACTCTGGAAAAGTCTACCCATCTATGTCAAGCAAAGTTCTTCATTAGCACTCTTCAAGAAAAATCTTGATGAGTGGATGGGAAATAGGAAATTCACCCCGGGGATCACTTCTTTGTCTCTGCTCAACAGTGGCACAGGAAAATAACTTTCTTGAGTGGTGTAAGCCAGGGAACCTTATTGGCTAGGCTTACATAGGCCCTTGGGCCGATAGCCTAGTACCTGCCTATGACCTTATGCAGTAAAAGCAATCAAGGCTGTGGATTACATCTCACATGTCAAACAACCAGGAAAAACAGTGTGATAGTGGCACATGACATGAACAAAATGACAGCATAGGGCACTATCATGTTATATTACTAACGGAAATAACAGGGATAAAGCACAAACACAAACATTCTTCATAGCCGGAATGTATATTGCTACTGTGGCATCATAGCAACTGTAGAAACTACTGCAACTATTATACTGGATCATGAATAAAAATTATCAAAATAATATCACTACTTTGCTTACATCATAAAGTTATTTAATGTTCCCTGACATTATAAAACAACAGTGCTTTCCAGGAGCTTCGGGAATTCATCATTTGATGTATTTTGCTTCAGAAACTTAATGTTCTAGGTCACATACCAACAAATCTGCAGTTCTGTCCCAATGTTAGAAAATCAAACCATCTAGTGTGCCACTATCAGAAGCCCATTGCAAAGACAATAATGAGTAAGAATCCAGAAATAATAATGCTTTGTCTCCATCACCAGATCATGGCAATGAAGAACAGCTTAAATAGTTTGCATATCATTTGATGAACCTGAGACAGGAAAAAGTGATAAAACTTGTGACAAGCAATCATGTTTTAGTATATGGATATTAAAATGACAACTATTTTTGTCTGTTCTAATTCTGCTTTTCTTCCAGGTCTGATATCATGGCCATAAGTGTTGGTATTCTTGCAACATCACCAGTTCTGCATTTGTAGTCATAGTGTGTGCTACTCTGTCACTGACATGAATATTCAGAAGAAAGTGTAATGGTATTCTCAGGACATAGCATTGGCATTAATGTGTAATGTAGCATTTTTGATTAAGTAATAGCTGCTTCCTCATATCTAATATGAGGAACCTCTTTGGTCCAATAGTCTAAATGCTGAAACTCTATAACACTGTAGTTTAGCTCATAGACATGAATCTACAGTATATGGTTGGGATGATATCATTGCACTGACAAGAGAGGTAAAAAATGTTAATGCTGTGACAACGTGCAGCTTACTATGACATCAAAACTACAATTGTTCTGATACTCATGCTATCATCACTATAGCACTGCAAAGTGAAACAAAGTGGGAATTTCAGTAAAAATAAGCATAAAACATGAACGGTGTCTCCTATAGACAAACTGAATTATATCTAGACGTTATAACATATGGGATGGCTATACCAGGAAGCACAGGATACATGTGTATTACACAGGCAACTAGTGTGTGTGTGTGTGTGTGTGTGTGTGTGTGTGTGTGTGTGTGTGTGTGTGTGTGTGTGTGTGTGTGTGTGTGTGTGTGTGTGTGTGTGTGTGTGTGTGTGCATCTGCGTGTGTGCATGCGCACCTGTATTCAATGTGTAGGCACATGCATACACATGCATCTAGGTAAGAAAAGGGTATCCACAGAACACACACACAAAATACATTTATATATTACTTATAAAAATGTATACAGTAAATATATTGCAAGTGCATTTAATATAATAGGGGTTAGAACAGGGCATAGTCTAAGTCTGGCAGAATGTAAGAAGATGTTTCTTCACAGAGTGTGATAAATATGTGTAGCTGCTTCTCTGAGAAGACTGTGGTTTCAAAACCATTGGAATCCAAGACAACAACAGAAGGTAGTTCCGAGGAAGGACAAAAAGACACAAGCTGCCATTAAGTACGACCAACAGCCAATACAAAAGGCAGGGATATAGTTAGCCTGGATGACCAGGTATCCTCAACTAACGGTCAGTCTAGATTTTTATTACAGAGTCAGTCACTGGTATGCCCTGAATGTGGCTCAAAAGTCTTTTGGGGGTTACATTTCTGTAAAGAAGAAACTGAAGTTAGGTATGCAGGTAGTAACTGCTTCTAAGTTATCATTGTCGCAAAAAGTGCAGCCTTACTTTCAGGTAAACCCAGGGCTTGGAGGGACATGGAACTGTATCAAATAACATGTTTGCAGTTGTAGTTCAATTTCTGAAAATCGGTTTGAAGTATTTTTAAACTCATTCTATAAATTCTAAAAAGTACTCTTGTTTTAAATATGAAGCAGTCATAATGTAAGTAAAATTCTGAAAAACAAAAACTTTTCTTGGTGAAGTGTACAGCAGTAACAGTGGATTGCACATATCTATGAAATCTGCATTTATGCAAACCACCAAATATAGTCCCACAAATGATTTACTACAAATTCGTATACCAGAAGTTTTCTATAAAAGTGCAGGATGCTGATATAAGCAAACCTGCTTCTACTTAACCAACTAGTTGATGTTACTGAGGAGATCTGAGGATTACTACATATCATTACCGGGACATGGAGTCTAGTCCAGAAATAGTTGCATGCTTTATACTCACTGCTTTCTGGGAAAAGGCTTCATCTCGCCCATGATGAAGAACAGGAAAAAGCAGGCACCAGAAAAGGAATGAGAATTATCAGGCTCTTAACAGCATTTTCTTGTATTATAATATGCTGTACCACAGAAATTCTGTTTACTTCAAACAAAGATTTCACAGGTTTGTTGAATGTTAATTAAGTTAAGGTTTTTTTGGTTAGTGTTTTGCTAGGGTTTTGTTTTAATAATGCACATTTTATTTTATCTTAATTAGTATTTGTTGAGCAGGAAAGTGTGACTGGGATGAAAACATTCCCCCTTTCAGTGAAGGGCCGGAGAAAAAAGATCCACACAGTACAAAATACATACATACATATTTGAAACACAAATTGTTACAAGTAAAGTGACATACAATTGTAAAACACACAAAGATAGAAAAGTACATTTAAACAAAGTTGTTAAAAGATACAAAGCAGTATATGGTTGTCATTACTAAAGGTTTGATGTACAAGTACAATGAACAATCAGGTAAGCTACAATTCATGAATAAATTATGATTTAAGCAAAGTCAGGAAGAAAAATGGATGTGGAAGGAGCAGTTCATTAGGTTAGAAGTGGAATAAGGTAGAAGAGCGGACAGGTGATGTAGGTAATAAAGTGCTATGGGGATATGACAGGGCAGTACATGTAGTTGGAGAATGATGGAGTAAAGTCTACAGATGAACACTAGTTAAGCATAGAGCCACATGGTTCCAGGTATATGTAGTAGCAGAAGATACCGCCATGTACCTAAGTGGAAGCACCTTGAAATAATTCATTTTACAGTAGATGACTGTACTAAACATGGGTCACTAAATGGTGGTACAGCATATTTCATACATACTAAGTCACGATGCAATAAAAATAAAGTTTGTTAATGAGACACAATGCAAAATTAAGAGAAAAAAATAACATTCAAACTGTGTTGTTTTATATTCCTACTGTATTGTGATAACAAATGACTCTTTATACAACCGCAACTTCCAGTTATGAAGAAGGGGTATGCAATACAAATAAATATATTCTGAATATCTTTTTTTTCCTACTATTTGCAATATAAATAATATAATCAAACTAACCCATTTGGGAACCAATGGTTATGATTATATATTTTTTTATTAGTTATTCCACCTACACACTTTTTCCACCCCATCCCTTGCTGTCCTCAAATCCTGAAGGCTTTGACTCCATCAATAATAAAATGACCTTTCAAATGTCCTAGCACTAGACTTAAGTATGTTATGATGGGTTTCTAAGTGTTTTTTTTTTTTAAATCATGCTTATATTCATAATTTTACTTACAGTTATACATGTACTACTGTTCTCTTATGCCTACATTAGTATTTTCTTTGACTATTTTTTCTTTCAGTATCATCTGCAGTAGGACATGTCCAAGCAGGACCAAATGAACAAACTGTAAAGCACACGAGAAACTATTTAGTGAATCACTCCACCATGAGGTCATGGAATAATAAACTTGATGAGTTGCTCCTGATGGAAGAGGCTGTGGGAAGTAAATGTATCTAATTTTGCTACAGGCTGCCAGTTTGTCACTCTTATTAAGATATTATACACTGTGGGCTGCCTTGTGTGGGATATATGCAGCCTGAATGGCAAATAATTAACTCCTATCAAATTAATTCAAGACTAGCTGATCAAACAAGCATTTTACTGACTACCAAAACATTCCTGAATAAAGTGTTTTACAGGGGAGCCACTGTGCATAACAGACCTGCACTAATTTGTCTCTATAATATAACTCCAAGGTCATTGGACCTCAGGAAAAATTCCATTTCCAGCCCTTAGTCAGTGAATTGCCCATTTGGTCAGCTGAATCTGCATGGAACAAGTTTTTTTCAATTGGCCACTGATCAAGTACTTATAACCCTATTAGGCGTGTTTGTGGTTTTACTGTGTGTGTATGTGTGTGTGTGTGTGTGTGTGTGTGTGTGTGTAAGCCCTGAATATACCTCTATGCCTCTGCACCCTGACATACCTCATCTATTTAGTAGCACACCTTTTAAACCTGCACCCTTCATCAGGACAACACAGGTAGAAATATTAATCAAATGGTAATGTCTAGAATTCAGCCAAAGTGGATGGTGCCTACATAGCTATTGAAAGTATTGATAGTACTGTCATTTCATCAGTGTGGGATAGTACTTCTGTGTGATTAACAATAATAGGATCACAAGTTCATAACAATGTATATAGGGTGGAACTACGCAAAATCCCACTGCCAAATCAAAGCATAAATTAGTATACAACAGTGATAATAATATAAGTACATGGAGCAAAAAAAAAAAAAACACTAAAAACATGAAAGCAAGCAAATATATTGATCTAGCTATAGGTTCACAGGTTCATAGGAGTGTACTAGGCTAATGGCCCTAGAGCCGTTACAAGCCTAGCCTGACGGATTCCCTAGCAACATGCCACCCGACGTTATTTCCCAGTGCTTCTGTCCAACAGGGCCACTGAAATAATCCCCGGGGTGAAGCCAGTGAGGTGCTCTGCTTGATGTGTAAGGGAAGTCTATTCCAGAGCATGAGCAGTCTCTGGGATAGGATCCTGTCCCTCCAGCAAGTTCTGTTGATTGTGGTAATGAGGTTTAGGTCTCTGGAGCGTGTGGCATGGAGGGATTGGGATTTCTTTAGATGTAACATATCTAACAGCGTTGGGTCTCACATGGCTTTGTAGGTCAAGCAGAGATCACCTCTAAGTAGGTGATATGATACTGAGAAAAGCTGGAGTTTTTTTTTTTTAGTCTTTCCTGGCCTAGGATCCTCTTAGTGAGGTATTTTTTGTGGTCTTTCCAGTTGTTGCATATGCTTAGTGATGTACATGCCAAATGGGGCATTGTACTAGATAACTGGTCTAATGAGGGAAGAGTAGAGAGAGACAAAGACCTCTTTCTTCCTGGATGCAAAACCTTTTGAAATGAGATGTGCTACATAGAAGGATTTTCTGACCACAGTGGCAATATGATTATCAAAGGAGAGGTTGCTATCCACTTGTGTTCCCAGATCTCTTATAACACCTTCGGTGTTCAGTGGACTACCGTTGATGTGGTAGTTCATGGGTACTGTGTTCTTCCCAAAGGGAATGACTATGCCTTTTTTGGCATTGAGCTTAAGGCCATGGTTCTGACATCAGTCATTGGCCTCTGTGAGGCCTTTCTGTAGAATGTCAACATCATTTGGAGAGCTAATAATGGCTCCCAGTTTGCAATCGTCAGCCAGAGTCCCTTGGTTTTGGCCTGGACTTCAGAAAAGTAGATGCCAAACAGGGGAAGACCCAGGACCAATCCCTGTGGAACTCCACTCGTGACTGGTCGGTAGTCTGACATGGAGTCCACTACTTTCACAGTGTGGGTTCAATCAGTAAGCCAGTTTGCAGCCCACCTTGTGACATAGGGGTTGATGCCTAGTTTAGTGATTTTATCTATGATTCCTGAGTGAGGAATTGTGTCGAAGGCCTTGGCCAGATTGAGGTAGACTGTGTGAACTACCTTGCCTTTGTCCACAGCTCTGGTGACAGACTCAAAGAAGTCCACCACATTCTGCAGACAAGACCTACCTTTAACAAATCCAAACTGAGTGGTGTCTAGAGTCTGGAGATTCCCTATGTCCTTATTTATTAGGTCCATGATGATGCTTTCCATAGCTTTACATACCAAACTCGTCGGGCTAATGGGGCAGTAGTTCCCAGGGTACATAGTTGCACTCTCTTTATGGAGTGGGATTACTGTATCAGTGCACCATTCAGTGGGGACAAAGCCTGAAATGAGGCTGTGATTGAACGAGGCACTCAGGTGTGGTGCCAGTTCATTTTGCAATTCATGTAGAACACAGACTGGGATGTTGTCAGGTCCCATCAAAGCTGTATTCTTGGCCTAGGCCAGTGCAGCTTTAACCTGTGTAGCTGTAATATTGGGTACTTGGCATTCCTCAGGTATTGTGATTGGCCCTATAGGGGGTGAGAGGGGGGGGGGTAAAGTTGGCACTGAATCTGTCAGCCAGTATATTGGCAATGCCTGTTGGCTCAGTATAGATGTTACCATTGTGTAGTAGTTCCAAGCATATCTGAGCATTGCCTTATAGATTTTTGACATAACTATAGAAGGCCTTGTGGTTGTCTTTAGTATCCATTGCAATTTTGTTTTCGTAGCTAGCTTCGGAGGATTTGATGAGGGATCTCAGCTTTTTGTTAAGGCTGACAGGGGAGTTTTTCCAGTCTTGGGACTTTGGCTTGTTTTGCAACAGTTTCCTCCTTCTGTTGTAGAGTTTGTTTATGGCAGGGGACCACCAAATTGGCTTCCTTTTTTTGGAAGAGAGCATCTTGGTTCTATTGGGAATGGTCCGTTCCATGCATTTGTGTATGTGTTTGTACAGTGCATTGGAGTATGATTCTGCCGTCTTGCATTTATTCTCCATTTGCAAGGACGATATAAAGTTAGCCACCTCAGTTTTAAAGCCCAAAATTAGCTTTGGAAAAGTTTTTTAGTGACTAACTTGTGGTCAGATCTGACCAGAGAGGAGTTGACACTTGGTGTAGAGCAATGGTCGCCCATATTAGTAATAACCAGATCAAAGATGGTGCTACCCCTAGTGAGGGTAAGAATGAGCTGGTCCAAGGCATTGGAATTAATAAATTCCAGAAAACGTTGAACAAGTGTGTTGGTACTTGAGTAGTTTTCCCAGTTAATGAAGGGGTAGTTAAAGTCAACCAGAGTGAGTATGTTGGGTTGGACCTTAATATTTTCCAGGGTGTTTAGGAATGTGGAGTGGGTGTCTTGGGACATGGTGGGGGATCTATAGCAGGCAACAACCTGGACTGAAGTCTTAGCCAGTGTTAGTTGCACCTGGAGTATCTCAGATGCGCTATGTTGAGCTACTAGCCTGGAGTGGGGATACTTTACTAAATTTACTGGTGAGTTGTGCTTTTTTATTAGGCTTTCCTACTGTTATAAAATTCTTATTGTGTTTCTAAAGCACTACACCTAATGCAAATGCTTTTTTTCCCTGCTGTGTTCCAACAGATGCCCTACCTGTGTGCTCCAGCTGGGACTCGGCTCGTGGCTTTTCCAGGTCTGCTGGTTTGGACATTCTTAGTTCTGCACAAAGAAATGAAAATTACAACATATGTATCAGATATATATATATATATATATACCAATATAACATCCATTAAACTGCATGTGGAAATATGAACAATTAAATATTTGTAATTAGAAGAAGGGCAACCTACGAAGGACTTGTGTAACTCAGTTTGTGCACAGTATAATTAAATAGTTTACATGTAATGCTTCTCGAGAGGAATATTTACAACAGCAGGGTAAATTCAGAATGACTGTAAGTTTAGTAATGTTGATGAATCCAAAGACAAATGTAATGGGTGCAACTAAAAGATGCTCTCAGAAGGACCATGTGTTTCATTAATAGACATAGTACACAGAATGCTGTATGTATGTTCTTTAGGAACCACACAAAGCACAGCCACACTCCGACACATATGAGAGCTTCCAAAGCGGAAGAACAAAGTACAAACAGTACATGTCATATGCAAAAAACATGCTGACAGGAAAAACAAAATTCAAAGAGCTGTGACTGAATTATTAAAGAAATCATGTGCATTTCAGCTGTTCAGCAACACATTATGATGTTAGTAAAGGTCATATGCACCTTCTGAAAGTAGACCACAACATGTGAAGAGCATAAATAATTGAGCATCTTAGTAACAAGAGACGAAAAACAATTATGGTAGGACCTATACAAAAGCAAATAGACTATTCCTGTTGGACATATATATATATATATATATATATATATATATATATATATATATATATATATATAAAATGCAATGCTGTCCTACACCCTTTGCTTGCGTTGGAAATGTGAAATGACCTTTGTGATTGAGGGACATAATCCATGAAATGCATTTGTCTGGTACCTCTTCTTTCATATGTGCTATAGTGTGTGTGTGTGTGTATGTGTGTGTGTGTGTGTGTGTGTGTGTGTGTGTGTGTGTGATAATACTTCACTACATCTTGAATCTGAAATGCAGGATCCTCAAGTGAATAAAACTGAGTTTCCTGAGGACTTCAGGCTTTTATTAAGTGAGATTTATATGAAGTCAACTAGTAGGAGCAGGTTATCTGCATTGTTACATGATTCCTTTCTGGTAGTGAGGCGTAAATAGCAGGGGTGCCTACTTGCCTTCTATCTGGAGACCTTGACATTTTCATTTTACTAGACCTTTATTTGTAGATAATATCCTACTATACGTATCCAGTATGAACTTTTTATTCTCTTTAAAATATTGGGGAAATTTGTCTGGTTCTAAAGATGCAAAGTAAAGCTCAATAAAATGAAGGCGATTTCTATAAACCATGTGCTATTCAGAAACCTAAGAACAATCACCCTTACTTAAAGTAATTTTTTTAACATTTGTTCAGCTTACCTTTGCACCATGGCCTGTCATGCAAAAACTGTTGGACAGCACCTCTAAGCATCAGGGATCATGTTTTTCTCCTCTTTGAGGGTGAACTCCAACTTGAAACAGTTTATTTTTGCTATACTGATATCACTGAGGAAAACCATAAATTTTAACCTTAGTGGCATCAGTGTAGTAAAAAGGTTTTTGCGACCATAGACTTTAATGGGCTCATTACTGCACATGCATAAATATGACCCATTAAGTACAATAACACAACACACATTTACCTAAAGGTAATGTTACAGTAGGAAATAGAAAATGTATTTGGAGCGTGTTTTAATAAAAAGTTTACAAAACGTTTTATTAAAAAATGCCCCAAATAAGTAAGTACAGATAAGTGGTAAAACAAATTGCAACACTTAATTCATCAAATGCCACAATGCGTTCATTAACATCAGAAAATCATTTTATGGAAATGTAATACGCTCAAGTAATAAGGACTGTGATTGGCTACTGCTGTTGAGGATTAGCCGTCCACAACATGAAGACTTATGCAACAAACAAGTGGGCAGTTTTAAGAAATGGAAGATGCTTATGCTAGATTTCGACCAAAAGTTATAAAATTCCAGTTCAGCCACAGGTGGAATTCTACTCAAAAGTACAATAATGGGCATTTGATTTGATTGTGACTGTAGCATTTGGTCACCTTAATGGAAAACATAATTAAAATATCAAAAAACATGCAACATACTCTTACTCTTAAGATAACAAATTTGCAGGCTGAACATTATCATAAAAAACAGTAAATTTTGGTTCTATACTTCTTGAGGTATCAGACATTTATAAATTTAACAATGGTCTTGAAATCATTTCAAAAGAATGAACGCTTTCAGCCTTTTGACTTGAACAGAGTTCCCACTGGAATTAAATCAAGGGAAAAATAATTCATTAAAATTTGTTTACCAGAGTACAACACTGATCAGACATTTGCCAATTACAGGCTCAACCCAGTTTATAGCATTATGTAACAAAATAATGTACAGTATGCAAATAGCAATGGTTTACATTTACGAATAAGCACAGAAAATCTGGCAAACATATATTTTTATATATACAGAAAATAAAACAAATATACCTACAGTTACATAGTTGGAATGAAAAGAAAGAATAGAGTTAAAGTACAAGAAGTTGAAGAGGTGGACCTACGGGTAGTAGTTGCTAGGTTACGAAAGCTGGCAGAAACCAGTAAGATGAAAGAGGAGATTAGACTGTATGTGTAGTGGTTTTAGAACAGTAATGAAGTGGTAAACTGAATCACAGTTTAGGATTAGTCAGTTAAGCAGGTGGAAAAGGTATAGAGGAGGTAAAGGTGATACACAGTTGAAAATATCAGTTTATGTGACATGTCATTTAAATGGACTGTTGCATTTAGGACATATTGTTTGAACTGTAGCCTGAACTACAATTACCTCAAAATACAGTGGGCAGAAAGCTAACCTATTTTTCAGCAGGAAAGAAAAAGTTTGACTTTCTTTCTTTAAAAATAAGAAATGAGAAATCTCTGGAAGTTTTAAGGAAAACATGGACAAATGCAGGGGACTGAGACTGTGTCTGTAAAGACAGATGGCTAGCTTTTGATAATGTTGTGGGCACAAATTAGGGTTAGTATGAGACCAAACCAAAGAAAAAAAGATAAAAAAATATGTGATTTAAGAGTGCACAAGTAAAGCACCTGGAAATAAGACATCCTGAAAGAGAAGGACACAGAGAGGTTAACAAGATGAAGTAAAATATACTGAGGCTCGAAAGCCTGTAATTAGGGAAATACATGCAATTATGGATGAGGGAGAAAAAGCACTAATAGCAGGGATGAGCCATGGAAATAAAAACATTTCTGAATGCATTTCCATGGTAAAAAGAGTTAAACATATTATAGATGACAGAGATATAATGGGATAGGAAGGAATATAATGTCTAAACTGACTTTAAATGAATTTATTGCTTCTGCATTTACAAAGGATGCTGGGAAATATTACATTAAAATGGTTTGGCAAAGTAAACTTTGGGAGAAGATGCTTGAATGGATGTGGAACCTGAATTTAAGAGGCTGAAAAAAGAGATGGAAATTTCCAAGGAAAATAAAGTTCAAGGACCACATAAAGCTGCCTCCCATTTAAAAAAAAAATAAACTACTTGCAGCAGCTACAGCAGGACTACTATTGATCACTGTCATATGGAAAGACTGGAAAATGGCAATAATGGTACCACTGCATACTGGGGGTAAAAGGACCAGCCCTAAGTAATCAAATGACAATGAGTATAATGTTAGCAGTAAGGAACGTATCAAAGAACTTTCTTAAGGAAAGTTGAGTGTGTCGTATGGAGTACCTAGGCCTTTAAGATATAATCTATCATGATTTTGCAGTGAAAAAGGGTTTACAATCATTTTCCTGAATCACACTCAGTCAAATCCAACTTGCACAATGTCCTAAAACTATGAAAATTCCAAACACCGATATTTCCGACTGACAAATCTCACCCCTTTCTCAACCCATGTTAATGCTTGTTCCTAAGTCCAGAGCAGTAAGGAGTGTGACGCCCAAACTCTGGCCCAGTAATCAAGGAGCCTCAATCCTTACCACTAGCACCAGTTGGGGACGTACAATGGGAGGATGACAAGTACACACACGGTATTGCCAAATGCAGCTCTCTGCATCGTGTAATTTCCCTTAAGAGAACACAGGCACCACAGTCAGTCTGGTGCTAGTTCTCCCTCTTTTTCCAGATCTCCAATAAGACTCCCCACTGGTACAGCTATAGAGTTGAGATCTCAGCTGAGTGACCAAGCCAAGACCTCCAGCACCCTCTCTGTCCAACCAGTGCTTCGTGTCCCTGCCCAAGTAGCTGACACACACACTCTCTTTGAGGTTTGAGTTATACACACACACACACACATACACACACACACACACACACACACACACACACACACACACACACACACACACACACACACACACACACACCTGGGAAAGGCTGGCACAGGTTTACTAGCTATGCCCCTTCTGCCCAGACTATAAGGTAGTTTCCCCTGCCACAAGTCACTCCTTATCAGCTACTTTATGGTGCTTAACAAAGGGTATCCAATCTTACTGTGTAATGTTACTGTTAATACAAATGGCAGCTTGACCAAGAGCAAAGCTATTAGGAGTGGCCTACACAGTGTCACCAAATAAATATGCAAGTACTCTCAGAGCTTAAATATGTCTAGACAGAACAGCCACAATGAAAGGTTTAACTATATTTAATAATAAATATTAAAAAAAAAAACAAGAAAATACTCAGTGTACATACATATATATATATATATATATATATATATATATATATATATATATATAGATATAGATATATAGATATATAGATATGTACAGTTACATCAGAGTTCAAAATCACAGGAAATATGCATTTATTTATTTATATTTATTTACTGTCATTTCTTGACTGGGAGAGTCCACTGGGCCAAGGACCTATTTTCAGTGGAGGCCTGGGGAGAAAAGCTCCACAAAAGATTTACATCAAAATATATCATAGCATAGTATATAAAATGAGCAGAAACTCTACATATGTATGGAAACTGGTTGATAAAAACAATCATACAAAATCATACAGGTTTCATGACCAAAAAAATTATTGTAGTAGTAACATAGTGGTTAACAGTATTAACACATTACCTAAAAACTGAAAAGAAGAGTGTAGGATTAGGAAATAGGATTATGGAGGTTTAGTCATGTGGTTACATGGGTATATATGGGAGTTAAGAAAGTGGTCCTTGAGAGCTAATTTGAAAGTTCTTACAGAGTCTAGTTGGGTGATTGATGGCAGAAGAGCATTCCATAATTTGGATACGGTATATGAATACAGGCATTGTCCAGTTCTTTTGTTAGGTTTAGTAATAGCTAGGAGTTGTTTTATTGGATGACCTTAGGGTCCAACTTTGGGTATGTATTTGTATTATAGATTGTAGAGAAGGGCAGTAATTTGGGTTGTTAAGTAATTTATGGGTAAGGATAAGTTGGTTGTATTGTAGGTAGTAAGAGGATTTAAATCAATTTAAAGATTTAATGGCCAGGCAGTGGTGTGTGTGAGTTGGCATATTGGACACAAATTTTGTTATTTTATAATAACAAGATTGTAACTTATTTAATAGATGAGAGTGTAGGCTGCTAAAAATGGGGTTACCGTAAAAAGGGAGGGAAGAAGAAGACTGTTTGCTAGTTGTAACGTGGTAGATGTGTCCAGGTAACGTTTTTGTCTATATAGCTTACCAAGTTTAAAATGCTTTTTTTTTTTTTTGATTGAGCTAAGTATGTGGTTTTCAAATGTGAGTTTGTCATCAATTGTAATTCCAAGAAGTTTAGATGTTTTAACAATTTCAATTTCAGTATTATTTTGAGAGAGTATTTTGAAGTCTTGAGTTTGAGGTTTGGGTGTGAATAGTAATAGTTTTGACTTTTGGGGATTGAGTGCCAATTGGGCTTCAGAAAGCCAAGTTTCTTCCAATGCAAAAGCCCTTTGTGTTAATTCTAGGACATCTGAGAAATTATTAGTAGAGGTAATAATTGTCGAATTGTCTGCATCCTGGATGAGTGTACTTTACTAGGAGTGGGAGGCCTTATGGAGGTTATTGATAAATATATTAAAGAGCAAGGGCCCGAGGACAGACTCTTGAGGAACTCCTGTATTGTTGATAAGGTAGTCGGATTGTCTATTTTTCCATCTAACTGATTGTTTTCTGTTGAGGAGGTAGTTTTGGAACCAGGTTAGAATACATGGGGAGAAGTATATGGATTTAAGTTGTGGCAGTAATTTTGGGTGTGACGCTGTATTAAAAGCTTTTGACAGATCTAGTAGTATGACTGAAATAGACCGTTGTCAATAGCTCTGTATACAGTGTTGGTAAAGGACAATAAGGCTATGGTAGTGCTATGAGCTGGCCGAAAACCATGCTAGCAAATTATTGTCAGTAAGATGTTTCAGCAGTTGTGAGCAGATACATTTTTCTAGTATTTTTGATAGAGGTGAGAGTACAGAGATAGACCAATAGTTGGACAGGTCATTGGTATTTCCACCTTTGTGTAGGGGGGGTGACTATGGAGTTTTTCCAGAGTTGAGGGACATAAGCTTCTGTGATGGAATGATTTATGAGAAGACTTTTGAGGAAAGCTATGGAATCAGCAGTTATTTTTAGATATTCGGCAGGAAGGCCATTGGCAGAGAGGGAGCATATTTTTAGTTTGGAGAGTAGTCTGCATATGAGAGAGGTAGGTACAGGTTGGATGGTAAAGGGATGGATGGGTGGGTTATTGTTATAGCTGGAGTTGTCAGAGGGGGTTGGGATTAACGTGGATCTGTGGAGGTTTGTTGAGTTAGGGTGTTAACAAGGTTTTGGATAGTGTCAATAAAGTGATGGTTAAAAGCTTGGGCAATTTCTTGGGGGTCTTTGTCAGGAGAGGGGGTAGGGTTTTGCTGGGTTCCTGGGTTTAGGAAAGAGGAGACTGATTTCCAGAAAAAAGTTTTAGGTTGTTCTGTTGGGTAGAAACCTTGGAGAAGAAATACTGTCTTTTGTCATATATGATAAGCTTTGTGGCAGTATTTTGAAGTTGTTTATATTTGAATTCATTTTGTGGGGTTTTATTTTTATGCCATTCATTCGAAGCTTTGCCCTTGGAAGTAAGGAGTTATTTAGTTTGTTTAGTAAGCCAAGGGGCATAGTTAATTTAAATTCTTTTGGTGCGAGAGGGGGAAAGACTATTTAGAGTGTCAAGAAAGGTTTTATTATATAGTTAACTGCGTCATCTAAGGGTAGAATTTTGATTGGTTGCCAGTTGTGGGTTTTTAGGGTATCTAGAAATATTTGTTGGCTGAGCTAAGTAAGAGTTCTAGTTGTTCTTACAGAGTGTGATTTGCCTGCATGCAGTTCAGATCTATGAGTGTATACAGGGAGATGATCACTTAAGGTATTTGGGAGGGTTTCAGACTTGGTATATCTGTGAGGATGAGAGACAAGTATCCAGTCTAGAGTTGAAGTGGAATGGTTATTTCTGATATGTGTGGGGTCTGTGGTGAGTTGAGTAAAGCTGTGCAAGTTAATGCTATGGGAAGGAGTGTTGGAGATGAGAGTTTGCCAATTTATATTGGTATCACCCAGAATGATGGTTTCATTACATATGTTTAAGGCTGACCAGGATAGAAAGTCTTCTATAGTAGATATGTTTTGCCCTGGTGGAATGTAGAGTGTGGCAATATATAACTTTTTCTTACTATTTAAGTGAAATTTTGCTAGTAGTAGTTCTGTGTTTCCAAAATTCGAAAGGGGGGTTGGTGAAGGGAGTAATAGATACAGAGTCTCAGAATTGTAATGTAACACCCCCACCTTTTTTGTGTGTTCTGTCTTTCCTTAGAATGTTATATTCAGGGGGAGTTATTTCTGTATCGGATATGTGTGGTTTTAACCAGGTTTCTCTGAGTGCTACACTCTCTGTGGAGTACTGAGTTAGCCAGGCATGAAATTCTGTGGTTTTGTTACAGATACTATATATGTTGATAGTTATTATACATAGGTTTTTGGTATTAGGGGATAAGTTATGGGATGGGCTGTGTGTGGGACCAGGATTAGGGTGAATGTCACCACATTGTGATGAGTACGGGTGAGCTGATATAGGGATAAGGAGAATGGTTTAAGGGCTCTGTAGTAAATTAAGTTTAATTTTATGCTATTTGTTGAGCATCTTAGCTTAGCTGGGTAATAAGTACTAAAGGAGAATAAAGAAGGTGAGATGGAGTAACTGCTAGTGAAAGAAGGAGGGGTTGTGGAGAGTGTGGAAGATTTTATGGGTGGGGGGAAGACTATAGCATGGAAAGAGGTGGAGTGTGATAGCAGAAGAAGAGTAATGGAGAGGGTAATTAGTGTTAAGAAAAGTTTTAGGTTAAGGTTCATATTAGAAATGAAAATGAGATTGTACAGTAGAGGAGGTGTGGGAGGATGGGGTGTGCTGAGGGGAGTAATCAGTAGGGAGGGAGAATGTAAAATGAGTTATTGAGGACAGAGATAGGAGAAAAGACAGTGGGAGGGAAGGTGTTGAAACAGCAGGATTAGTATTTGCTGGAAGTAGAGGATATGTTAGGGGTTAGCTAAAAGTATAAATCTAATTGATGTGGGAGTGGGTGGGAATGGGGCTAGGGTAGGGGAGCAAAGTGAGCCCAGAGCAAAGCGGAGGGCGAACGGAACAGGCTGCGCTCAGACCCAGAATAATGGCAGAAAAAAGTAGGTGAAAGAAAAACAATCTCCTAACACTTGGTGAAAGGTAAGTGGGAAAAAAAAGAGTAAGAGATGGCCAAGGGTGAAACTACAGAATAGACTGGGGGGAGATAGGAAGTTGTGGTATTATGTGTAGCCAGAGAGAGGAGCGATAATGGTGAAACAAGGTCTAGGGAGCAAGTCAGTTCAGAAAAAGGAGAGAGTGGGGGCTAGGAAAGGTGAAAAGAGTAGTGTAAGAGTGGGCTAACTCAAGATAGCAGCAGTAGTTACTGAGTAAAGAAGATGAGAAAGACAGAGGGAAGGAGAAAAATGGGGAATAGACTAAGTGATTCACAGCAGGGAGGGGTAGAGAGGATGGGCTGTAGAAGAGCAGGAAATGCAGGTAGCCACGAGTTTCTCTAGTGGGGTGCTCCCAATACAAGCAGTTACAACAAGTAGAGTTGGACTTGTTAAGCAGCAGCTGTTCCACACTAGAAACACTGGTAAATACATTATGTTTATGTGACAAATAGACCCTGCAGTTTGTGATTAAAACAACTTCACACTGTGCAGAGGAGAACCCGTTCCACTGAGGCAGGACAAAAATAGCTTTGGGGGGGTATAATTCTTAAAACAACATTGCAGGATAGTCTCAAATAAATAAAGAGAAACATCTAAATGAAACTTTACTATATTCCTGACTATATCTAAAACAATTTTACTGTACCCTAGTGCACTTACTTCAGAGCAAGCAAAGCAGATGTGGTGAGTGGATCTTAATGTTGTCATGTAAAGGACAAAATACAGAATACAGTCTCTCACTAAGAGATTTCCCAAATTAATATCTCAAATATTATTGCTGGGATAGCTTGCAGAATGACATAACTTCTTGTCATGTGACTCTATCCCAGGTGAAAACCCCACTGATGCAGCCGGTAGCATTTAGCATCTACCTGTGAAAATACAAAGACAAAGGTTTTTCTTAGATCTAAGGCAGATCTTGGAAGTCACAAAACAATAAAACACTTCCAAGACAATACAGAAAACCTTCAGTTCTAGACATTGTGTCTGTTACTGCACTGAAACTGAAAGATAACATCCTTTTATTACATGGCCATAAGGTAATTTAATTTCAGCTATTTTTCTGAAGTTAACCTCTTATGTTCCAGTTTCCATTGTGAAAATATATACATCTAAACAGTTGCAATAGTGCAGGCACATTTCTTTTCTAATCCAGTACGGCATGCTGTGGTTACACCTTTAAGCAGCACTTTGTAAAATACCTCTTCAGCACATGTCTAGCACATGTCTGTACAAACCATCTTATAGGTCATAGAGTTCTAATACATTTGTAACACAAGCATATGAATCATGTTGATATTCACAAATGACATAATTATTTACAAAATTCCAGATAGCTGGGCTGGCAGTATCTCCTTTCGTGACAGGGAGTTTCAAGGTTTAGTGTTTATGTCAGCATTTTGACTTTTTTGGAAGCGTGCAGATTATATGATGACTCAACTGAGTGTGATTCAGGGAAATGAATGTAAACATGAAAAAGTTGTCAAACAGTATAGTACAACTAGCTGTCAAATAATGTGATGCAATTCTTTTAGCAGATTACAGCACAGATTGATAGCTGTTTACCAATGTGGTTATAACAGATACTTTAGTAGGATCTTTGACTCAGTGCAACACAGGAGGCTTGCAGGGAACTGGAGTATTTAAGAGCAGGCTGGATGTTGCTAAGCTTGGTAAAGGGGTTGTTAGATGAATACACTCATGGCTTAATTGTGAAGTACTTTAAAAATAAATGAGAGCAATGAGTAGTGAAATTTCATAAGGTAGTTAAAAATAAAACAAATTTATATGTGGACGACACAATAATAGCAGCAGTGATGATGATGATGATGATGGAGGGGAGTATTTGATGTTAAGGGACTAAATAAATATGGAAAACTAAATTTTACTATAAGTAAATGTAAGGAGCTATATCTGTAATACAATATTCTCCCAAGCAAAGTTTAGTACGACTGTGTCTGACTAGGTCAGATTGAGCAGGAAAATGCCTTGGGTACTAAGATAACAACACCTACAAATCATCAGGTGAGGTGTACAAAGCAGTCCCTAAGTCTAACTAGATGCTGGGATGTATCTTAAGGGGAATAAAATTAAATGGCAGTGAAGTCACCATAACATTGTATAATGTAATGGTTGCCCATATTTGGAGAACTCTGTGCAGATCTAGAAGATGGAGAGGGTTTATGGGAGACAAAAAGGTAAAGAGAATGGAAAATCTGATCTAAATCAAATGACTGGATACACCAAACTATTACACATAAGAGACAGGAGACAGGAAGGGGAAGGTTGTGTGATTTGGGTTTATGAAATAATTAATTAATGTGAAGGGTTAAATTATATTAGGAAAGACAGAGGTGGATGAAGATGATATTAACTACAGATAACGTTCAAGGAACATAGTTCTGCTGAAACATTCAAAAGGTTTGGCACAGCTGTAGAAAGAAGAGTCAAATAAAACATAAGGCTATGAATTAAGTATTCCTACACCTGGCAAGGTAGAGCAACATTTTTCTCCTCAAATCATTACTGCAATATCATGTAATAAAAGTTTATGTTCCTGTCTTGAAAAATGATCATCACATTGAATGGGATTTATGTATTTGTAGCACTTAACATGTACCACTGTACCACTGTACAGAAGGCATTTCATACTTTATATGCATGATCAGTCCTCATCAGAAATTTTGTGTCACTTGTGTGCCCAAAAAATGCAAATATTTATCCCTCTAATTAGTGGGCTATGGTACCAAGCTCTAAATATGTACATCTGTAAACCTGGAGTTGTTTACCACTAACTCCACCTGTACTATAAGAATGAGCAAGACTCTTAACCAGATGAAAGCTAGCAGATCACCCATGAATACAGGTGGTTATGACTAGTCAGAGTTATTTCATTAACAAATGTAAAGAATTAGTGAAAGTTCCCTGAAATGACTGTGCTCAGTAGCTAAAAAATAAAACACAGCACTTTAAATGGCAACATGCCAAAAGGAAACTGCACTAGCAATTGTCAAAGGCCCATGCAACAATCTTTCTTCAATGCAAATTATAACAACAAAGTTTAAAAATAACACAAAATCTACTGGTTTGGTCTCAGTTTTTCTGAATAACTTTGTCTATCCTTTGATATCAATATTTGCAATTCAGATATGCTCACAACTGAAACCATACTCTCAGCATATATATAATCCACAATAATTCCTTGCACTGTGATTGTGTTTCCTGTTCTGAACGCATACAACTGTGTTTACATGAACAGCAGCAGCAGAACAAAAAGAACAGTAGATTTTATACAAATAATATTATCCAGGTAGAGATGAAGACACAGATCCTGGAAGCTAGATGCCAGCACTATACGGAGCAAGAGCTGCCAAATGTGCAAGTTGTTTTAGAAAGGAAGAGGCAGCAGAAATCAATGTAGTTCCAGAAAACTATTTAACAATCCAGGGATAACCTAGGATTATCAGGTAACTGACCTATCCAACTTCTAATCAGCAGTAAATATGCAACAGAAATGTTATACCCAATTGTCTCCTATCTTCTCTCCTTCCATCGACCTCCTTCTATTCCCCCTCCAAACTGCATCTCATTTTTTATCCTATTATTCATATTTAACAAATTACACTTGTTACAATACTTCTCAATTATTTAATATCTATGAAACCCTTCTCCTACATAACCTTAAATACCACTGCTCAACTATATGATATAAATGTAACCCTTCTTCTTCCTAAAGTTCACTCTCATGAAGTCTCTTGCTGGAGATGATGAATTACATTTATTTATTTTTATTTATTTTATTTATTTAACATTTGTTGACCGGGAATGTCCGACTAGGTTCCACAGAGCCTGTTTTCAGCAGAGGCCCGGGGAGAAATGCTCCAGATGCATGTCTTTGGAATGTGGGAGGAAAACGGAGTACCCGGAGGAAACCCACGCAAACACAGGGAGAACATGCAAACTCCACACAGAAGTTACCCCAGCCGAGAATCGAACCGGAGAACCTCTTGCTGTGAGGCGACATCGTTAACCGCTGCACCACTGTGCCGCCCGGTACCAGTACATGATCCCTGGTACATGCACTAAGGATAACCACCACATTCAAAATGTACTCAAAGCCATCTCAGAAGGAGAGGGAGCAACTGGCCCCAACAGCGCTGGTCTTTTCTTCAGAAAGACTACACAGAAAATGTTGGGGCCATGAGTAAACCATCTGGGTGGTCCCAGCACTGGCCAATTTGTTTAAAGATTTAATTATGATTACCTTAGCACATCTGTATATACCCCAGCTGCTCTCAATAAGGCTGATAAAGATACTTAGAGACCAAGAGTTCATCCGCATCTCTCAAATTTTAAGCCTGATGTGACAGTCTCTAAAGTTGCCCTTTATAGGAACCTTATTCCTCTAACTTATATTGTTTATATCCTCTGTCTAGTAGTCCAGAGCTCTGGAAAAGTATGAGAAATGAAGGTTCTCAAGCTCATATGTGGCTCCAAGGATTTTTTAAATTACCTTACTCTTGGTCTGCTTCTGGCACCACGTACCAGACTGTATGCTGGAAACAGCTGATCGGCTCCAGACTGACTTTTGGCATAACTCAGTCAGCAGAGGATTTTGTCACTTGCTTTAGTTCCCATAGAGTAAGGACTATCCCTAAGTTAAGAGATGCAGCCAACCAATCCATAGACACTGGCACTCACCATCTATACAGTGATTCTAATCAACCTTTAATGTTCACAGTAGCTTCCCTACCACTGACGGGGGTCAGTCTTGAAAGATTCTAACTCCCCAATCACATCTGTTCATTTCTTCAGTTCCTCAGACCTATTCATACTGCATTCATATTGCATTGTCTGTAGTGTGGGATGACTGTATGAGAATGCTATGCATTGTACTGTGGATTTTCTTCTTTTTTCAGTGTTGTCTGATGGGGGAGTCATTACACATAAACAGTGCGGGGTGGGGTATGGCCCCCTGCAAAAATGTTGATTCTAATGACTGCTTGATTATACTAATTAATCTACGTTTTATTGTGTGCTGCTTATTTAATACTGTATTTTAATACTATAAACTAAACTGCACTTTGTACTGCATTTGTCTGTCTTACTGTGCCTGTTAAATTGTACTTTGTTGCTGTTGTCATTCTTCGCAAAGCTTTTTTTTGCTATTTTCACTGTTTCCAAAGTAATTGTTGCTAATTTTCACTGTCTGAAAAGCATCTATTCTGTTTCACCATAAAGCAGTGTTTTAAATAACTGATTTGTTCACTGTTTAAAACATTTGTTAGTGTCTCCTTACTGTTTTTTCTGCTGTTTATAATGCTTTTTAGTGTCTCACTGTTGTTTTTCTGCTGTTTAAAACATTTTTTAGTGTTTCCCATTTAAATTAGTGTAGTTAGTAGCTGTAGCATAGTCCAGATACAGGTTTGCTGCATCTGGGTCTGTTTGTAGTGGCAGTTTTAGTATGAACACATTTTCCGAGCCATCTTTGATTGGAATAGGCCCTTCTGCACCTTGTGAGAGAAGTGTGATGATTGAAACCTGTATGGTGAAGGGTGATTGGTCTAGGGCATGGAGTAAGCACAATCATTGGTTCTTTTGAGGTTTTTTTTTTTTTTTTTTTTTTTTATTTTTTAGCTTCTGGTATGTAAGCATTGCATTTGAGCATGTTTCTGCATCCTGCAGCACAGTGCACTGCCACACAATTTTGCACCATAGCCAGATAATTTCAACAATATTTCCCTTAGATACAGCTGAAGTACATTAGTGTAGTCCTCATCTTTAGTACATCTCCGGAGTAAGAGGTATTGCTAGTGAGCTGTGACCTCTTAAAACACTAGCCAAAAACCCAGTCACAAATATCCATCTACAGAGCACCTACTACATCAGGCCTAAAAACACCCCCTTTATGATAACAGTTCTTCAAGCCTAGCATTATGGACAGTTGGACTACCCTTGTTTCTCTTGCCAGTCTTGTTGACTTGGGTCTTCTGAGGCAGTGTAGCAACTGCCTCATATACACTGACAACCCTCTACTAATAACTCAGTATAGTCCAGAGTGAGAGAGATGTGTCCTCACCAAGAATCTTGAATCCTTGCTCTCTCACATTCAAAACAGTAGCACTGAAGAGGTTGTCAACTCACCCACCACTGCTTCTGCACATAGTACCACTATACATACACACAGTACGCATCCAATACATAAATCAACATATGTCCAGCATCAGCAAACTTTACAACACATGCAAAAAATAGAAAAGCACTCTCCTCAGCTTCAAATAAGGCAACATGTCAAGTCCTCTACAGGTTACTTTGAGGAAAACTTAGCAATCACAACCAAGGATACCCAAAAAGCCTTTTACAGCTACATACGTAGCCTAAAAGGTAGGACCCAAGCATGTGCTGAACTAGTAACTAACAGTATCACACACACTGATCCTGCAGAGATAGCAAACCTGCCAGCAGACAGATTTGGGAAAAATGTCACTCCCTTATCCCCTCCAAACTTATCACAAACCTTGTCTCCAACCCCCCCCCCCCCATCCTACACATCCAAAGAGCAGGTAATTAAAGCCTTGTCTATGGCAAAAAACACAGCCTCTAAGGGACAAGACAACATCCCAGCCTGTCTTCTAAATAAGCTTAAACATATACTAGCATCACCATTAAGTACCCTCTTCAATCACAGCCTAACCACAGGCTTTGTTCCAGCAGAATGGAGAGCAGCAACAGTTATTCCCCTCCACAAAAATGACTAAGCAACAGACCCAGGGAATTATAGACCCACAAGTCTGACCAGTCTCATCTGTAAAGCCATGGAGCATATCACCATCATGGACCTCATAAATAAAGACATAGGTGACCTCCAAACCCTAGATCTGACCCAATTTGGGCTTTGTCAAGGGCAGATCCTGCCTGTTAACCCTGATGGCTTTCTTCAAAAATGAGACCAGGGCCATTAACAAGGGCAAATCTGTGCACACATCATACTTCGACTTGGCAAAGGCCTTTGACACAATCCCACACTCAGGGATTACCAACAAACTTACCAAACTGATGTAAACCCTTTTGTTGTAAGATGGCATGCCAAATGGTTCACAAACTGGACACACACTATAAAAGTGGGTGACTCCACGTCAGCCAACAGAACTGTCACCAGCAGGGTGCCACAAGATTCAGTGCTGGGCCCCCTACTGTTTGGTATACACTTCTCAGAACGTCAGGCCAAAACTGAGGGGCTGTGACTGACCAGTTCTGAGGATGACTGCAAAATGGGTGCAATTACTGAATCCCCAAATGATGTCAGTATACTTCAGGAGGGTCTTATGCAGACCAATGACTGGTGTCTTAGTCACGGTCTCAATCTGAATGCAAAGAAATGCATTATCATTCCCTTCAGTAAAAACAATATCCCTTCACACTATCAAATTAACAACAATATCCTATGTAACTATGAAATTGTAAGAGGTCCAGCATCACAAGTAGACTGCAACCTTAACTTTGAACATGATGTGTCTACAGTAGTAAGGAAGGCTTTCTATGTAGCACACTTGATTAGCAAAGGCATCCCCTCTAGAGCAAAGGAGGTTATAACCCCTCTACACGTGTCACTAATCAGGCCCATAGCTGAGTATAACGCCCCTTTCGGCAAGTACAGTGTAAAGCACCTGCAACAATCGGAGAGACCTCAGAGGTTTCTAACTAAAAAGATCAAGGGAATCCAGCATGTGCCTTACACAGACCAACTAAAGTCATGGTCACTATACTCAGAATCATATAAACTTCTTAGGGGAGACTTATGCCTGGGTTACAGAGCAATCTCCGACTCAAATGGGTTACAGAGCAATCTCCAACCTAAACCTAATGAATTTGCTGAACATCCATAAATCAAACAGAAGTAGAGCTACCCATTCCATGGACCTAAATATGTCCTGCAACTTGAATAGAATGTGCTGGAGGGATAGATTTGTCTTCCAGCAACTGCCATGTCTTTGGAATAAGCTTGCAATTCATGTGAAGCAGAACTCCTCTATGACACTGTTCAACATGAACGGTCAAGTGGATGGGGTGCTGTAAATTGTTACTGGGGATACTGCCCACAAACCTCCTGGACATAGGTAGTCATAACTAAATACAGTCCTGGGTATTGACTAGAGTATCTATGGTATTACACTGGGATGAAACGGCTAGGCTTGAAATGACCTCTGGGTCGATAGCGTAGTAACCTCCTATGATCTGATGATGGTGGTTTTAGGGATAACAGAATCTCAATCAGTTGTGTTTAAGCAACTGTTTCTCAGAAATGAATGCCTTGATCGATCATAGTGGAACTACTCTCAGCATATTTAGTGCCTCAGGGAGTATGTAGTGCTTCAGGGAAGAAAACACCATACTACTGAATGGGACTGCTGGGGTGCATAATGGTATATTTTTCTGAAGTTGACTCAAGAATTACATGTCACAAAGTATACTGTTATGTTATGTATTAGCCCAAATATGTCACTTTGGGAATTTTGGTTTTACACAAAAATCAACATCAGAGTGGAAGAACAAAATCGTCCATGTGTCATACAAAGAGAACCAATCCTCCCTTGAAAAATCTTAATTCCTGGCCTCTCCAACTACATTTGTTCACATTTTCCAGAGCGGTATCTTGCACTGTTTGGTGATTTTTTTGTTACTGCTTTATTTTGATTATTTCCGTTATAAATTTATTTACACTGTTTCTCCCTTGTTGCCTGCTAATCATCACCCCATCCTTACTCAGGATCATCATGCACATAGCTATGAAGAGTTTTGTGGTTAAGTCACCAATCATACCCCCTGATGGCTGATATAATCACCCACAACATCGCAGAAACATTCTACACCCTCCCCTAGTGTGAGCATGCTCCCCCACACATGCCTATGAGGGCTACTGTCAAAAAACCCTGATAATTTTTTTTTATTATAATTTTAATATCTTTTGTTACAAAGGGTTCAGTTTGTATGAGTACAGTTTTTATGGGTCAGTAAGCACTTCTGTATATGCAATATATAAGATTTCACTTTTTCTGTGTTGGTAGAAATAAGGCTAAGATATAGTGACTGGTCATACAGAATGTTTAAGAATGGTAGATAACAGACTAGTAGCAATAATTGTTGGATAATGTGGATAAAATCAAGATAAAATATCTACATTCTGTAGACAATAAACTATAAACTTATTTATCACACCACTTTATCAGTGTCCATTATTAGGAAATATGCCTTTCACACACACACTGTTTGGGAACAGCAAAATTAACAACCATTAAAAACATTTCAGGTACAGCATATGAAAAACTGCATGCAGAATTCATGTGAAGACATCCCATTAACCAAGTCACAACTGACAGTTGCTCCCAAAAAATATATTGTGGGAATTTACAAACTGGGAATAATTTAGGCATACTGAATGCAAGGACAAAACATTTAACCCTTTTTTTCATTTTCAACATTTGCTTTTACATGCTTGCTGACTGCTGGGCTTAAATAAAAGCAATACAACAAACCTTAAATAACTTTGGAATAAGCTAATATTTTTTAAATAAACACTGTAAAGTCACATCTGTTGATGAGTCCATTTCTGCCCTGAACATTACAAAATGATATTTCAGACCATCTAGATAGTAATCAAATTGATAGAAAATACCATTGAACACGCTGCAGAACACTTATTAAAAATATAGTCTGTACTACTCAAACTGTGTACATACATAATACCGACTGAAGCTTAATACAACCATGGAGACTTCCTTTCATACTATACCTGCAAAATTTGATATTTTGTCAATAAATGACTGTGATTATTATGAAACACCAGGTCTATGCTAAATATAATGGATCTGTTGCATCTTCATGAAGATGTTCTGCATACACAGACTTGTGTGTGTGTGTGTGTGTGTGTGTGTGTGTGTGTGTGTGTGTGTGTGTGTGTGTGTGTGTGTGTGTGTGTGTGTCTGTGTGTGTGTGTGTGTGTGTGTGTGTGTGTGTGTGTGTGTGTGTCTGCACAGTGGTCTCTTAAGTGTTTCAAATACAAGGACGTGGACGGAAGCGCTCAATAAATAGTTTATTTTACACGTGGCAGTCCGTTTGTCCAGCAGTTTACGATACTTTTGTTGTTTTTGTTTGGTTTCAGTTAGTATCATTCTACTAGGTTTGGTTTCAAATACATACCATACTGCAGGAGAAACAGCATACTACAAGTTATATTCTGCTGCTACACAGCTCAGGACATCCTGTACTAATAAAGTGAGAACACCACTTAACCATAAAAATAAGGAAGGTTGCAAAAAGGGAAAAAATAAAGGGGAAAGAAACAAATACCAAAATAGAAACACACAGACAGACAAGAATGAAGAAATAAATTCCTTTCACAAAGCCGTATTTCCATTAAATAACTGAGGTGAACCACCAAGACCAACTAAAGGCCCTGCTCATGTCTGACATTAAATAGACTTTGTGTTGGTTTCTAAAGCCATTACACATGGAGAACCACAAGTTGTCATAGCCTGTGACCTAGTTTGACTGCAACGTATTCTAGCATGGCTGAAACAAAGCAGTAACATGTAATATGTACTAGCTTATGAGGCAAATCGAGATAACCAATGAATTAGTCATGTTAAGAAATAGCTTTTAATGACCTGAGTTAAAAATAAAACACATTACTTCTAGCAGAAATGACATTAAACAGTAGTAACAGTTTTAGCCACTTGCAAAGGTTTCTCACAATCCAGTAGTATACAATGTACATGCAACGCGTGCTTTGCAGTGGATGTGAAAGTTCAAAATGTAGCAGCTGTAGACGACATCTGACCCTGTTAATCTGACTAATGCTGTTGCAGTGCTAGTAATGAAATAGAGACCAGCTAGTATTCCATCACAAACAGAAGTCAATCAGATGCTTTTGTCTGTCTTATACCCCACTACTACAACTTCATATGAGAAAGAATTCTGTAATGCCTAATGGTATCTTACTGAAAAAAGAACAATCTATAGCTACTATGTATGCATTACTCTGAAAAAAATATTTAACTGTGAGGCTAAACCACTGAGCTAGGAAAATAAATCATAGAACCAAATGACTAAATCATAAAATTTGCTAAATAATTTAGAGAACTCCAAAAGCTAAGACGGCATATGAAATTTATAGTGGATGATTAATTTACTGCATTTAGTTCATACTGCTGTGTGAGTAAACATATGCTTGTCTTTCAAAATCACTCCCACTGAATAAAAATAACTTCTGGAAACTCCTGCCTTTTCATTCAAAATATTTATCATCTATAAACTGTCTGTCTGTTCAAATGTGAAAACAATTTTTTATGCTGAAAACATGCCTGATTGAAATTTCTCCAGGCATCACAATAAGTTGTCTGATGAAAATTATTTAATAACACCAATTAACTATCGGAGTTATACATAAGTCTGGAATATGATTGCTTTCATTCAAACTTCATTTTATATTGAAGATTTTACTCTGCCACTGTTATAACATATTATATATCTTTTGTCTGTTCACTGACTGGATTTCTTTTTTCTTTTTGAAAACAAGTGCAGAATAAATTCATGGTTAAATTATACAATGATGGCAAGTGTATGTGTGTGTGTGTGTCTGCGTCTGTCTGCATTGTACATGTGCACATACACATTTATTTATTTATAATCTATATGTAAAATTATTTTTATAAATGCACTTCAGCAACAAATACAGCAAGACTGCATTTGCAAACATCCACACGGACAAGGTTGTTGTAAGAGATAGTACACTGTTGTTCTACAATGGATTTGGGTTGCATGTCTTATTGCTTAGATAACTTGTTAGCCATAACAGATTTTGGTCTTGCTGGAATGAGAGTCTATGCATTGGAGATTTCTCTAAATAGAAAGCAGTATCTCAAAAGGCCATACACATCTACAATAATAGAAGCTGGAAATAAAGCAAGTTAAACATCCATTTCATTGGGTGAAAGTATTAAGACCTGTCTACCTCAAGAGTCACTGTGTGTCAACACAGCCCTGATTAACATTTACTACTGTGCCCTGCATTACAGGATTTACAACAGTGCAACCATTAAAACATTTTCTTCTAAGGGTTTGGGAGAATTGTAAAACTTCAGGCAAAATGGGCGCTGGGTAGATCCACAGTGGGACCAAATGAGCCAAAGACATAGCATCATGTAGAAACAGAATAGGTAAAGAAACAGACTATGCTTTGAAATGAAAGTCACATGATCCACCCAAGCTATCTAGCTCACCACCTGCTAGATAAGCTCTAGATTTTACAGTGTAGCCACATTTCCAATTAAATGGCCTTATGTTTGTCCAACTACTGTCTCTTGCTTTCATAGTGCTACCAGTTCAGTCTGTCACTTGCTCTCTATTCCCATAGGCCCACTTTCATCCATCTGTTCCATTTTTTTATTTATTTTAATTTGAATGATGTAGTTTACTGTGAAGTACTTGAAGCAGTGTGCCATAACTTACCTCTTCCCCATTTCTGGTGAGGCACATTTTAAATGTACTTAGTCTATCTTCATACACAGTTTCTAGTGCAAACCTTTCACCTTGTTATATGCTGTTCTGTGGACTGCTCTCATTCATTTTATTTCCTTATGAAGACCGGACTCTTCAGAATAAAAACAGTCTACATGTCGTCATGCAAAATGTATATATAACAACAAATGCCTTCATCTCATGAAGGTGTTTGCCATGTATATAGCCTAGTATTTGGACGGCACAGTGGTGCAACGGAAGCATTGTCGCCTCACAGCAAGAGGTTCTCCAGTTCGATTCTCAGATGGGGTGCCTTCTGTGTGGAGTCTGCATGTCCTCCCTGCATTCGTGTGGGTTTCTTTTGGGTACTCCAGTTTCCTCCGACATTACAAAGACATGCATCTGCAGAGTTCCTCCCCAGGCCTCCTCTGAAAATTGGCTTTGTTCCAAGTCAGACTTTCCCAGTAAACAAATGTTAAATAAATAAATAAAATAAAAAAATAAAGTATCACTCGGTTCTTTGCAGAATCTTGCGTCACTTGCCTATGGGCACGTCAGCTGCACAGCCCTCACCTTTTCCATTTTGCTGTCATTGCTTTATAGTTTTCCCTTGAGCATGTGTTTCTCAGATGCATTAGGTTTTAATTATCTGCAACAAATGTAAGCCACCAAACTCAAGCTGAGTCTTCCAGAGTAACCAAGTAACTTGTTGTGCATATCAGTTCATTGTGTGTACCAGCCTTGATGTCATCAGGAGAGAGAAAACTTTCTCTTCCACTGAGGCCTCCATTATGTCACTTATAAAAAATAATTTAGAGGCTCAGAGTAGTGCCAGTAACAGTACTAAATCCTGTGGACTTCCATTGGTGAGAACTTTCTTTAGTTTAGAGGATATTATAGCTGTACTATTCTGCCTAGCATAATCCAGAAGTGAGTGAAGAACAAAAAGTAATGACCTGCCAGTATCAGAGAGTAGTATCAGAAAGCACTCTTAGCAGATCTAGTATATCTACATAGGAACACAGCCTTGCAGCATGAGCAATCTGTGATCTGCAGTGTACCACTAACATGTAAACCTCCCAGGCCTAGGGGAAGAAACATGTTCATTTTAATGATTTAACAGATGAATCCGAGATACTATAACAGAATGTAAACGGCTGGTGGAGAAAACATACTGGATGAAAAAATAGTACCTATCATATTGCACACTGACATGCAAAACAACAAAATAGCGTAAAACCTGAATAAAAATCATCAGACAAAATAAATGGAGAAGAAAATCAGTAAAAACATGGAAACTGTGTGTGTGTGTATGTGTGTGTGTGTGTGTGTGTGTGTGTGTGTGTGTGTGTGTGTGTGTGTGTGTGTGTGTGTGTGTGTGTGTGTATTTCTTCAAATCTTTTTTCCGTGTATCTCAGTTTAAAATCTATGATATCTTTTAATCTAAAGCTGTCTAAGAAACATAAAATATATTTAAAAGTAAACGTCACTGCATTTTATGATACAAATGTCAATATATTATAAATACAGTTATGGAATGTGAATATGCTATGAATTAAAAAAAAATAAAATGTGCAATCGGTTTATAAAAATGTAACAGAATCTTTTTATTAATTACTTTATTTCCTAGAAATCTGTTTTATAACATATAAACATTTGTAGTATAATGAAAATGATTTAAAATCAATACATGCAATAATATATTAACTAATATATTTCACAAAAGTATTATTAAAATCAAAGTACACAATCTGTCATTCTGAAAATGGAAATTTTAGAGGGAGATAAAATTTAAAACCTTGTCATTTTACTGTTCAGGAAAATATCAATAGAGAACTTTAGTACACCAAAATACATTTCTCTCACTTAGTCAAGTTTACTTGACATGTTTTTTGTAATGCCAATGATGTAAAGTCAATATTGAATTAGAAATAATGTTACAGTTGACTGAAGCCAACTTTATAAAATGTTAAGCTTTTGTAAAACATGTTTCTTGATTCACTGTGGGTGACATACCAGATCAGGTATCAGTAAAAAGAAAGATACAGCTTAGCAAGCATTTTTCCTTCAAAGAAGAGTTGAGTGAGGGAAAAAAAAAAAAAACGGTCACACCAAAGTTTCAAATGAATTTACATAATTCACTTTCCTTTTCTTTTCTTAAGGTAAATAACACAGACAACCAAAAGATCAGCAAAGTTGCATCCCTTCTCATGCTTCGCTGTCCTGTTTCACAGGTCAGAGGTTAATATTCAATGTCAGCATTGTAGAAAATAATCTTTTCAATGCAAATGCCTATTCTACAGGTGATATTAAACTTTTGTTCCCAGAGCCAGAAAGTGGCAGAAAAAGGTGGGAAAAAGTGGAAAAGAACTACTCTTGACAATGTTTAGAGGTTAAGGAAATAGTCTGCTAAAAATAGACTTCCTTGCAAGAGTGGTCACGATATAATCTTAAAAAGTATGCACCTATAATCTGTAAATAGTGTAGCTGGCCAACTAAATGCTATTGGAAGCAAAGCTGTCTAAAAATAAACATTTGCTGTCTGATTTGAGGGCTACAGGCAAGAATAAGTGAACAGATGGCTAACCTATAAATACAGTGATGAAACACTAAAAACTATCAATATTAGGAGGTTAAAGTTGTCAAATTAATGATGGTTTGTAAGTCTGGTGATTTTAACAGCTAGCAGAAAATACTTTCTACACACTCTTGTTCTGACTGTAGACGGTGAAGCAAAGTAGTGAAACTGCATTGCTAATACTGTGAAGGTGGTTTTATACAACTATAACATATTTTAGAGCTGTAAAAACTGACTGCAAACCAACATATCAAAAATAACAGCTAATGCATTATTAAGTAGAATGAGAAAATTAATATTAGAATACTGAAGGCTATGAAATATTTAAAGGTGCATATACCTTAATAATACTGGCATGTATAACTTTGGTAGTTTCAACGGTTTGGAATCATGGTTTCGTAACAATCATATTCAGGTCCACTTCATTAATTATTCACTAGCAAAGCAAATGTCGGTTTTTAAGAGTAAGCTTGTAGTCATCGTGCATAATCAGCTTTGGATGGTTGAAACACAATATTTGCTTCAAGTATTTATAAAGGGATAATTGTCACATTCAAAGTGTGACTAGACTGAATGGCTATGTCACCAGTTAAAGGAAAGAACAGTGAAAAAGTGTCACACTAATAGGTAAACATTTGCCAGACTAAATACAGGTTCACAACTCTGGCAAAAATCTACAATTTGGAACAGTGTTATCAGAATCATTATGTTAGATCTCAAGGCATAAGTTAGTTGTGTTTGAATTTGTTGTTATATTCATGTCTTTCAATTAGTTTATTATTGCTGTCATATTATACACTTTATCTTAGAGCTTATTCCAGTTTGTTCTTCTGGTCTTGAATTGACTGAAGACAGGGATTCAAGTAATATTTCAGCTAATGACCTGACATCTTTATTACATCAGGGCCTTTTGCATTGCAATGCTAATGACTTTTTGCATTTAGTGATGCCCTATGATAAGGTCATAGGAGAAGATCATCTCATATGTTCTTGAATATCTTTCCTACGTCTGGTACTCCCACTGTTCTCAAGGGCTTGTTTGTTGGTATGTTCAACAGTTTTGCTGTCTCAGAAGATATGTGGAGTTAGAAGTGTATATAGACAAAACTAGGCCTGCAGATGGTGGATATGACACACTTATACTTAGCTTGCATCTACTGACTGGTGTTAAGCACAGTTTCAGTATATCAATGTTGATGAGCACCTGATAGTTCACACAGAAAATCAAGGTCATAAGTTCTCAATAAGCTTCTTCCTGTGGTCCAGGGTTTGATTCCTTCAGCCTCTGTTTGTCTACCATGTGACAGTTAATCATCAACAGTCCTCCCAGGCTGAATCTGAAAAAGGTCCATGTTGATCAGTGTTCTTCCCCAGTTAACACATACAAAATAAAATAAATGAATAAATAAATAATTACTTTTATGGTGGTGGAGTAATGCAAGTATGATGCAGGGATTTACTTTTTCCTTTACTTAAAGATGCCTGTACTTTACCCAGAATTCTGATTCTACAACTGTAAATTAGTTTAAGTATTGGAGTGTGGGGTTCTTTTTGTTTTATTGTTTTTTGATGTATGTGTGTGTGTGTGTGTGTGTGTGTGTGTGTGTGTGTGTGTGTGTGTGTGTGTGTGTGTGTGTGTGTGTGTCTCTATCTCTCTCTCTATATATATATATATATATATATATATATAATTTTCTTTATATACTGAATATGGTTTTCAGTTTTATTTATACAACAATAGTGGTTTCAACGAAAACAATTTAAATGAAATGGCATGAATCCAGTCAGGACAAAATTCCTCTTTTTTTCTACATAAAATCAAGGAACACCATGTATTACACTTTACAAATATGGTGGGAACATGCTACATTCCTGGTCTGTGGCAAAAAGCAGTGCTAGTAACTCTACTTAAAGGAGGCATCAATTCAGACCCTGATAAATAAAACCTGATAAGCCTATCCTGTGTACTATCCACAGTAATGGAAAGAACAGCAGTGAAACAAATAAAAGTGATACTGGGGACCTATTACATCACATATTCATTAGATACTGGGGACCTATTACATCACATATTCATTAGATACTGGGGACCTATTACATCACATATTCATTAGATACTGGGGACCTATTACATCACATATTCATTAGATATTGGGGACCTATTACATCACATATTCATTAGATACTGGGGACCTATTACATCACATATTCATTAGATACTGGGGACCTATTACATCACATATTCATTAGATACTGGGGACCTATTACATCACATATTCATTAGATACTGGGGACCTATTACATCACATATTCATTAGATGTTCACAGGTATCTTTTAAAAATGTATCTTTTGAGGAGATTACAAAGGCATTTATGTGCAGACATCCTACTTGGCTTTAGCTAAGACGTTCAACGCATTTCCACATGAAGGTATTGATGGTAAGAGCAACATGGCGTAAATGTAAATGGACATATTACTCAGTGAGTCGGATGGAGATCAAATAATACAATATAGCAAGTTCACATCACAGGTCTTCTATCAAACCCTGTAGTTGTACCTCACAGGAGTCTGTGCAACCTTCACTATTTTTGATCTCAAAGTAGGACAGGAACTTTGAGTCCCTAAATATGTAGATGAATACAAACTTGGGAATACAGCTGTACATTCTGTGAATACAGGATTGTGAATAGAAGGGTTAGATAAAAATATTTGGTCTAACAACAGTGGCTTATTTTGAACACCAAGAAATGCAACACAGTCAGATATTGGGTGGGGGGAGATCCTGCTTTTGATACGATGTATAGTCAACCACTAAGGATAAACTACCAGTTAGAGATGAACGGCAATGGATAATAAATTCAGCTTTGATCAAAAAATATCCATAGTGACCCAAAACATTTACAGAATTACCCAGGTGATACTCAAAGGCACACCCAATTGAAGCATGACAGTTATACTTTTTTTATATGACTTACTAATAAAGCCTATTTGTGAATATAATGCTACTTTCTACAGCTTATGAAGTAAGAATGACTCAGTTAGAAAAGGCCTGAAGACTCCCAGTAAAGAAAAGTCAGGTTAAAAAATATATAGATGGAATATTTTTTTTTTTATGGCATACAGCCTCTTGAGGGGCAGTGCCTACCTTGCTTTAACAATATTGTATAGCCCATTTCTATATGAAAGCCTGTGTCTGGGGAACATAACATGTAAATTAAATATGAGGACTGGTCATCTCCTACTAAAGATCATCAATAACAGTGTTGAAAGAAGGGACAGGGACACTGCACATTACAAATCTCATGGGCAGATTCTGGAACAGACTTCCTACTAGCATTGGCCAGCTCCAGTGGTATAGATGGATAAAGTCATGACTATAGCCCAGATGATCTAAGTTTGATTAGCGATTTGAACATTTGATGGAGCTGGTAGAGGTAGATCCCCACACTATGGGATGGATGCATGGACCAGAACTCATATCGTTACAATTCCTCAGAGGAGGAAGAGGAGTGTGTTGCACATCCTGAGATAATGCATGTGGTTTACCAAGCCATTGCCCGGTAGTAACCTGTGTTAGCAAGTATAAAGATCAATGCATTTGCATAGGAAAGTTATTGTAGGCTTCCACAGTAATGCAGGTAGCTTGTTCCCTAGCCCAGTAGGTGAAGATTAGACCATACAAGTGTCAGTACTGCCGGGATGCCAGTCAGAGTACAAACAGCCCACATGGTTGCCAGTATGACAGCCCTTGAAAAAAACAGTTTCAAAAACAAACTTCAAACACACACACACACACACACACACACACACACACGCACGCACGCACGCACACACACACACACACACACACACACACACACACACACACACACACACACACACACACACACACACACACACACACACACACAAACACACACACATGCCCACATACACAAACATACAAATTTATATGACTGAATTTTCAAAATGTTGATCATCAAAAGATCGAGACCAGATGATCAACATTCTGAAGCAAAGAAAAACAGAAATAAACACCAAACACTGCATTTTTGCAGGGGGGAGCAAGCTCCCATGCACCCCCAACACCCACTGCAAATTATATATCCCAACTATGAAATTGCACTACAGTGGAGAAAAGGGCAATTTCCCCATTCCCCACTGTATGACAATCTTGGCACAAACAGTCTTTCTGAATTCTCTAGCCTTCAGTGTTTCAGAATGATGACCATCTGATCTCTGTCTTCTGATGTTCAGAGTTCTGAAGCGCTGATCATTTCAGTTAGACCCTTATAGCTTAAGAAATCTACACATTAAAACATAACAATCAGGCTGGATCAGTGGTAAATAAATGAACTGTTAAACATTACAATAAGCAACACATTTCATAATCTGATAAAACACAATAGTGGCTTTAAAACAAACACTCACATAAAAGAAGTCATGAAAGGAGAAGCAGCCACCCTTAAATTCCTCCATAACCATGCATCTGTAAATAAACTTACTGCAAGATCATCCAGATTTCTGAGTAAAGGGAAACTTCCTTACCCCAGAGGTCTACAATCTCTCTCTTAACAGCCTAATCTTTGAGTAAAACAAAAGCCAATAAAACTAACTATCCCCATTTTACATTATTGAGAGTTATGAAATTCATTCAGTCCATCAAACTTCATAAAGGCTGGTATGCTGCAAGCTTGATAACACAATGTATAAATGCACACATGCATCCATCCAATGCATACAGTGTAGTCATGGTGGCAACTGATATGATGTACAACAGGGGTATGGAGGGCAAACCATTTGAACTGGAAACAGGCAGCGGCACGGTTATGAGAATGTACTCAATATATAACATGTAGGCAGTGACATAATACCTTAGAAACAAATTTAACAAAAAGTACATAAATAATAAGCATGCACTTTTTTCTGTTTTCCTACAGAAAGTTTTATTAGTCATGACTTTAGCAGTTGCATTCTTCACTTCCTGAAATATGCTTGTATGCCCAGAGACATCCCACATCATAAAACTATTCCAGTTTAGACTTTTGCAGTGCTACTGAGTGGTATTCCCGGCAGACACATCTGCAGAAACATCACATTGTCAAGGGGACGTGTTCATCTCACTGCCCAATGGCTTTCACCATAAAACTTGTTTAAAGGGTTAAGAAAAGAAAGCAGTGTCACCAACCACATTGGTGTGTGGCCAATTCTGAGCTGCCAGACTCTCAGTATCAGGAAATATGAAAAATCAAGCCATATTAATTTTTCTTTCTTCAGCCAGCTGGCAGCTACCTAACCTGCAGTGCCAGTGTTCATGTAGGAAGAAAAAATACATCTGCTTCTAAATGGCTTTGGGCAACAATACAACATAATTACAAATTAAGCAAAAGAAAAAGAAAAAAAACCATGAAGATCAGAACTTCCAGTGGAACGTATATAGCAGGATTTGTTCATTCTTGTACAAAACCTACAGCTGATCTACCACCCACTTACCTTAAAAAGCAAACTGCCAGAGCAGCAAAATCACGTAAATGGGGTGACGCCTGCAATGGGATGAACACATGACAGGCATACAATCACAAGTCTGTGCAAGAGCGCAGCAGACCCTTAATGCAACGGATTCTTTTGGAAGTCTGATTCTTCTTTGACTGTCAGCTGCAAGACTGCACCACAGGTTATACTTGGTGCCTGCAATGGTTAGCACAGCCGCATCTGCAACATCAGAGCTTCATTCACACACATGCAGAAATACGAATTACTACTGTCCAAATCATAACAAATGGTACGACTAGAAATGACTTGGGTAGCCTTTGTTTTTTTTTTTTATTTTTTTTGTTTTTTTTTGGGGGGGGGGTCTGGCAGTTGGTCATGAGGATTAATACTATAAACAGTTAACAAGCTGTTCCCTGTGGTCAGGTGTTCACCCTCTATTTGCCTAAGTGTGTGAGTCTTACATTGCAGTATATATCATGTTTAGGAGAAGAAAAACAAAATACCTTTTTTACTTTATTTACAGGTTTTTGCAAATGACATCCTTTAATAGTTTGGGTACTTTTTCTGGCTTCCTTGCTTCTTCAGACTACATGCATTCCTCTAAGAACCAAGGATACTCGAACTCATCTAAATAACAATGATCATAAGATCTTTTTCTTTGTAAAAAAAAACAGCAGCAGTACAAATTAAAAAATGTTGGCTTGCTAGAATCTTTTTCTTTAAGTTTTGCCTGCATCTTTCAGCCCAGCTGTCTATAAGGATCCTTGGTTTTCAGGTTAGAGATACTAAAAGATACAGATTTTTTAAATTGACCTATTAATACAGGATACAGAATTTTTAAATTTACCTATTAATACACGAGGGGGGTGTGAGGACTGTGTGGTGTATGTTCTAAGTGAAAGAAATGTTAAAATGTCAAATCTACCCTTGAAGTCACCGCCAGTATCCCCAACAAACCAGAACAGACTCAGAAATGTAATAAAGATAAAGGACCATTTTCAATAGTTACAAAGATACACCTTCCTGTGCAGCTATAAAAAAGTATAATCAGGACAATTTCAAGACCAGTTATGTCTTAAAGCGAATCCTTAGATTGTCGTACTATACATTTTATGACTAAAGCTATGGGTTACTCTTCAGGAATTACTTTAATATCTTGTTTATATAAAATCAATGTATTACATTTTTGAGGCTCATATCTATGCTATTCTGCTGTTCATTTTTTTCACACCTTTCATTTGCTGGATACCAGTATTTATCATTATAATCACACCTTTTAATTACCTGATATATGACATACATTATATGGGGATAAGGATGAAAGTACTCGGGGACAAAGGAATGGGGACACTTCAAATACAAGCTCTATTCATTTTGAACACTGAACGAATAAAGCAAACAACTGAAGAAAACAATATCTATAAATGACAGCTGTCTATTTTATTAGCTTTAATTTGCTCTATTCTGTCACAAAATCATAAATTTCACAAAGGTCTGAACATGGCAAAAATCACTGTAATTCTTAAAGAACAGGAACTGCTGAAAAGTATACAGCCTTGGATTAATGTTTAGCTTCCTTTTGTGCACTAAAGTCATTATTTTTTAGACTTCATTTGTTCTGAGGTAGTGTTTTAACAGTAGCCTCATCAGGATTTTTATTTGGAAAAAAAGTTAAACAAATCCTAGATTTTGGTGGTGAATGAGGATCACCCGACCCACCTAACCTGTTTGTTCCCTGCTTACTGGATGGTCCACAGACACTGCTTAACCAACAGCTTATTTTTCCCATCTGCCCTCTTTCTGTCCCATGCACTTTTGAATTCCACTGTCACAAGGTTTGACCACACAACTTCTTCAGGAAGGCAGTACAAATTATACATCATCTATTATGTGAAAAAAATACTTTATTGCAGCTAAAAACATAGATTAAAACCACACATAAACATAAAATTATGTTGTATTCTTTAGTGGCTTGTTACCTGCAGTCATACTCAGAGAAACAGTAGTTTCATATCACTACACCGAGGCCTTGAAAAGTTCCTGAACTGTTTAAAAATTACATTTTTTAATATATAGATAAGTTATGACATCTTCTCTAAATTTTTTGCACTTGTAAGTAGAGCTGGACAAATTAAAGAATTCATGTGGCTTGATGTTTGAACAGGGTCATACAGCAAGTAAATAGCACCATTAGAACTGAACCTTGGTCTTAAAACTTGAGTGTCATTACCAATGTACTATGCTGTCCTTCAAAAAGCACTTTACATCATTGTGTAAAAAAGTGACATTTAGATAGAATTCTGAGCAGTTCGTCTATTTTCATATACCTGGACCAGTCACATGAAAACAAGACTATTACCCTCTAGGATCAATATACCTGGCTGCTCGCCAGCACTGACATTACATTCTTTGGCTTATGACAATAAAATGCCACAGCAATCACCTGTGACATGATAAACATAATTGTGGTTATCAGCTGCTAGCAAACAGCACAACTGATAAGCAGAGGTCAGGTTTTCATATGCATCTTTAGAAGAGATGTAACAGAAGATATTTAAAAAAGAAAAGCACTTTGGTTCTTAGATGTGCCAAAAGCATTTTAAGAGATGTCAGTGGAATCAGGTGCAATGTTTAAATTTCAAAAAGATGTTAGAAATGATACAATCTGTTCATGAGTTTAACATCAAAATGTAAGGCTACGAAATGCTAATGTGTTTCATTCTCCAGCCTTATGTTCAATTCCCAGAGCCTCGTCATGCATACATTACAAGCATGAGTATAAGAAGACACTTAATTAAGTCACTAGCCGCAGGTCACCCCTGCTCTAAGTGGGCCCCACCTACATAACAAATAAAAAAGTACATTTCAAATATTAACATATGTATCAGTTTTGCAGCACAACAATAAGTATAGAACATGCAAAAAATCACTATTGTATTTCTCTAAGATACAGATGCCAACAGTTCTCAATGAATATATAGAAAAAAAATCATACTCTTGTCGTCAGATTCTAAGAAAATAATAAACTGTTTAAATACCAGGCAAAATCTTACTCAGATATGTGCTCTCATAGGGTAGGTATACTCTAAACTGTGGCAAAAAATGCATTGTGGTAAACTCAGAGCACATCTGACTTGTGTAAAAATGAAGGGTAATGCAATAAAATAAGTACACCAGATTCTTTAAAAAAAGCTTGTGTGCCAAAGCATTGACTACACTGACTTTTTTGGGAAAAATGGTTCACTGGAAATTTAAGATTCCAAACATAATAGAAATAACTTTGGTGATTGCATTTTGAATGTTTCTGAAAAAGAAATGAATTACTGAATTCTTCAAACTGATATCCATTTTACCAACATAACAACAAAACTCATTTTCTGGGGAAAACATCAAAACATTAAATTTGGTTATCTCTGTGGGTGTTTTGACATGCAGAGACAAAAATAATTTTAAGACAAACATAACCAAATAGACTATCCCCTATTTCCTAAACATTATAGAAAAAAGCACACAGGCAGGACATTATTTCACATACCCAGTTGTAGCTGCCTCCCCTTTGAGAATAGGACATTTGTATTAGCAGAATTCACATACAAAACAATGTGGCCTACAGTATTTGACTGGTGTTTATTAATGAACACTAACATCAAACTCTAAACAGACAAAATGTCTGACTTTCTGGGCAGCATGGCATCGTAGCAGTATGATTCCTGGCCAGGGTACCCTCTGAGCAGAGTCGCATAATCATCTCACAGTGGGTATCCACCAAATTTACTCCCACATTCCAATGGCAGGCTATCAGGATGACTGGTGATGATTAACTGACTGTACGTGTGTGTGTGTGTGTGTGTGTGTGTGTGTGTGTGTGTGTGTGTGTGTGTGTGTGTGTGTGTGTGTGTGTGTATGTGTGTGCGTGTGTGTTTGTGTGTATGTGTGTCTCTCTCAGTCTGTCTGTGACTTGTGTGCGTGTGTCTCTCAGTCTGTCTTTGACGTGTGTGTGTGTGTGTGTGTGTGTGTGTGTGTGTGTCTGTCAATCTGTGACGTGTGTGTGTCTCAGTCTATCTGTGACGTGTGTGTGTGTGTGTGTGTGTGTGTGTGTGTGTGTGTGTGTGTGTGTGTGTGTGTGTCTCAGTCAGTCTGTCTGTGACTTGTAATGAGGCAGCACTGCTGCTGCTTCCTATCCTTTTCCCAATGTTTTCCAAAACAGGTTCTGCCTCCCTGTGACCCAGAATTAGATGAATATATGCACAAAAGACGGATGGAAGGATTTATATATTTATTTTTTTAATATGTGTTAACAGGTAAGCAATCTGGTCCAGGGAACCTTTTCAACCATTACCCAGGTCATTTGGCATAAACAACAGAAAGAAACATAGAATCACACATAGAAACATAAAGTAGAATGCTGTCATAATAATTTTCAGAATAGCTGGAAATACAGTACAGACATAAATAAAAATGAAAGATTCAAATATACAAACATCATAGGTACAAGGAAGACTTGTACAAGTCTTCAAATCCTACATTACTGATGTAGAGTTCATAGACCATTCCTATGTTAGCCCAGTTTATCTATAGTATCTAGCAGTAAGAGACTAATAGCATATGCAGAACCAAGCAATTAGCACTGTTATGAGCTATTTATAGTGTAAAGAAGACAGAATTATGTTTACGTTCATGAATAAGGTAGTAAAAGGTTATAAACATGGAAAGAGTTGAAGTCTCTACAGTGAGTTGACACTTTAAAGGGCTGATAGATGTGCAAAGATTTCAAAGATCATACTACAGTAGCTGGGCTATGGCCACCATTGAAAGCAACATAAACTCGTAGAGGTGTTTTGTAAAAATAGCACATGCCAATTGTAATTCAGTTTCAATAAACTTTGCAACCCAGAATGAAGTCTGTAAATATGTCTGAAGTTGGTAACGTCAGGATTTCAGAGAATGTATGTGGGTGATGCTATTTGTCACTGCTTAGTGGTCATAAACGGTTCACTACATTAATTGAGCAATGAAGTTTTCAATGTTCCACAATATTTACACTGCAGGAAAATATTTATTTACACTGTCACAACTCTGCCATAGTACTCTTTGCAATCACCCAACTTATTTAATAGTTACTGTAACAGCTGAGCAGCTATAATTTTCAGTGTTTTTGCACTTAAACTCTTGTCTGTCACTTCTGACAATATACATAAACTTCTCAAGGCCTATAAAGGGATGTCTGTGTCTTTCGGCTTTTCCCGGCTAGGGGTTGCCACAGTGGAACTCCGGTCCGCTAATGATTGGTAGTGGATTTTTACATACCGGGTTACCAGCCCTAACGCACAACCTGCAACGAAGGCACACCCCATTCACGTATGCCTCCACACAGAAGACGAAGCTGAGAATCGAACGGGACAACGTCTTGCTATGAGGCGACAATGCTACCACAGCACCACCACCACAGTCTTTCAAGGCCTATAAAGGGATATGGTGTAAAAATCTTAAAACGGAAACATCCCAGAAATTATGCAAATACAAATTCAAAATAAACTGCAAAATAGGATTTATGTCAACCAAAGTTCAACACTATTCACTGAAAACATGTTGCAGACGTTTTAGAGTAGTATTATGTCCCAATATAAATTACCCATTAGGGATCAAAACACTCCCACTAACAATTCCCTCTGATGCAGCGCTTGCATTGCGAACATTTCATTTATAGCTATAGTTTATGTTATGCATGCACATTTAGTAATTACCATATTCAATACTCAATATGCAACAGAAAAAGCACAGTCCATAAACATATGCATATAGGACATAACCAGAAACATTCTGGGAAACCACAACCTATGTGTGCACAAATATTTACAAACATTCTTTTATAACTTATCATGGAATATATGCAAACTACCCCTGAAAATGAAAGTATTACAGCATAATCATTCAACATGATATATCTCTTCCAGTGATACTGGCCATTTATAATGTAATTAAAACAAAAAAAAAATCACTTCCTGTTATGCATACCATTTATGATCATTTTTGCTCACACCTCCATTGTAAACATCCTCAGCTAACATGGACGTGTCCAGTTTAAAGTGAAAATATAATAAATAAATAACAAATACCAGTTTACATATGCACATAATGTACATATATTGGTGGTATAGCTCATTACTAACCTCTGAATATGCAACATGAAGTAAAGAATCACTTGGCACTATGAAACCCATGTTGCAGTGTATAAGCAACTTTATGATTTCATGTACTTTTACCCTGCCTGTAACATATAAGCAGTGACATACATACAGAATACATTAAGTTTGCAGTCCCAACAGTCATGTCCTGCAGTACCGTTTAATCTGCACTCAGTCTAATGTAACAAATACATGCACAAATATGAACTTCTCCATTCCATTACAGTAACTGAACTTTTGCTTCTGAATCTAGTAACCGTGGCCCCATGACAACAGCTAATGCATATCATATGCAAGTGATAACAATTCTACACTGCAGAACGCTGACAGAGATGTTTGAATAAATCACATTTGTAAACTGCAAGATACAGCTTACATAAATGCTTCCAAAACTACCTGCCGTCAAACTGTTGCACTGCAGTGCTGGGCATACCTCTCAACTGTCCAAATTTTCACAAAATGTGAAGATTTTTGCTTTATATGTTTGGTCTGCTCCTCAAAAAATGTGTGGTTTTCTAAGAAATCACTAAAAATTGAAGTCACTAAATAATGACACATATTTGAATTTCAGACTTCATCTTCTTCTTCTTCTGGCTTTTTCCCGGTTAGAGGTCGCCACAGTGGATCACCTGTCCACTCGTGATTGGCAGTGTCGAGTTGCCAGCCCGCCGTCTAACCTTCCACAGAAGGCACACACACACACACACACACACACACACACACACACACACACACACACACACACACACACTCACACCTAGGGCCAATTTTAGAGTGTCCAATCCACCTGCAGCATGTCCTTGGGATGTGGGAGGAAACCAGAGCACCTGGAGAAAACCAACGCAACCACAGGGAGGACATGCAGACTCCACACAGAAGGCACCCCAGCCGAGGATTGAACCAGAGAACCTCTTGCTGTGAGGTGACACTGCTAACCACTGCACCACCGTGGCTTCATATCTTTAAAAAAAAATGCATGCTAACACAAAACCTGTTATTCCAGCAACTTTCCAAGGTTAAGAGCAACATTTAAAATCTGTCCCTTTTTGGGGTCTTTGTCTCCCCATTATTTTTGGTTCTGTCCAGATTTCTTACACTTAGAGGTTGAGAGGTATGGTGCTAGGTACTTGTGGTGCAGAGGTGCTGTTTAGCATTCTGGCATACTACATCTACTGAGCCTGGCCAGTCCAGCTTACACTTACAAGTGTCATTCACTTCCCCTTGCTGAGTCCTGCCCTGAAGATGTTAGTATGCACACTGTGTGCATATGAGGTGAGGCATTATACATTATCTGTGCACTACACATACTGGCATTTCCACTGACATTTACAAGATATTTTATTTATGTAACCCTCTCATACATTCAGTAGTGATACAGTAAGTAACTACGCTGCAGGAGTGCAACAGAGTATAAAAATGAGTACAATACCTGGCAGACCTTAAAACTGCAGTTAAAGAACAAAAAATGTCACCAGCAATGTTCTAGGCCACACTTCCCAGATATAAAAGCTGATATAAAGGGACATTTGTTATCTAGGTTTCCTGTTGATTGAAAACTTGAACAGTTGCCACATTCCATTTTGATGCTCAAATTCTCAAGTAAGACCAAGACCAAAAAAATCCATGTTTTCAAAGCCAACCAATGAAGCACAGTGTCCTTCTATAAATCTACCATCATTATCACTTACCATATAGATAATATTCCACTTTAATCTGCTACAACCATTAGGGACTTGGTACTTACGTTGATAAGAAAATCACATTTCAACAACTATTCTTTGAGCTAGCTAAAAAACCCTTCTACCTTGTACAACTTATCCTTTGTGGTATCTCCTTAAGGTCCAGAGAAGTCACAGTCTCGCTTTCTTTCATCCTTATTAGACCCATCATTAAATATAAAGCCCCCTACAGCATGTGCTTTGCTAAGCACTTAAACCAGTTCAAGACTTCAACATTTCCTCGACAAAACGATCTCGGGTCTCTGTATCCTTAACTATTCTGACAGACTAAAAGCCACTTCCCTCTACTCAGTGTCATGCATGCTCATGAGGCATGACCTCTCCTTAGTCTACTAGACAATGATAGTCTTTGAACTTCTTCACCTAACGTGAAGTCAGAATGGTCAACTATCACTATTTTGGATGAACATTCTTATTTTCAAGCCTGATTTAGGATGTCTCTATTTTTGGAGCTATGTCCCTATTTTCAGACTTGATTTACCCCTTTTCACAATTTTCTGACTCCCCCTCACCACATGTGATTCTTGAAGTTGCCTAATACACAGAAAACCACACCTCATGACCAATATTGACAAGAATAATTTAAAGAAAGAGGACGCATCTTATCTCTCCATTTTTCTGAAGCAAAAGTAAATGACCTTGAGTGGTAGAATTTTGCAATATAGTTCATTTAAGTTTACAGATTTTACACTGTCTCTTTTATAATATGGCTGCAGGTAAGTGCACAGCTAAGTTTGTACATGGACATATGTCAAGAGTCTCAATAAAACAGTCAATGAAAAACTGCAAGAAGAGTCTTTGCCCTTAAGGATGGCCTATGCCATTTGTTTGTAAGAGTTCTATGTACTGGTC